>NC_051161.1:132676411-132872108 GCF_013339745.2 Dermacentor silvarum | reverse complement strand
ATAAAATGCTTATGATACTGTAACAGACAGAATGCGACGTACTTTTTCTCTGAAAAAATGTAACTTCATCGTCATTACATAAGCTTGTCTGTTTTTGTGATACATTAAAATCAACTTTTGTCAAAATAAGAACACAAAATGATTGTACATTATGTTTCAACTTTATTCATTTATTCAAATACGTACGTTCACTATAATATGAGTAAGCTGTAACGCCATGCAAAATGAATGTAGAAATCATTTCTTGAAGTACAATACAAAAATCATACGAAAGATCCACAAAACTGCCGCACGTACCTTTCGTTCTTTCTCTTGAGTGCACGCGCGATACTGGCGATCATGCCATCATACGCCAGAACAAAAAAAAAAGAAAAAAAGAAATTAATTAATTACAACACAACAGATCATTGGCCTCGTTTAATGACGTGCTAATGACACACATGTTAAACCGTCAGCGTTGTTCAATACATTCAAACTTCTTTAGCTTTGACAAGTGATCCTCAGCAGATTCATAAAGCCACAGAATATAGCATCGACAGGCCCCATGTAAACGAAATCATCCTCCCTGCTTAATTAAATAAACGTTCTATACGAGAATATTCCGCCTTCCCTGAGAACGTTAGGACGCCTCGCATTTCCTCTTCGGGCAGTATTTAAAGCACCTTTTAATTTATTGTAAATTCTTTTCACGCCAGCTGCAGCCTTACCAGGCGCGGCTTATACCCTTATTTATTTAAGTTATTTTCTCATAGTAAATGGAAAAACAAAACCTTTCGTAGAGGAATAAAAACAGGTCGCTTGCCGTCCATAGAGAGCACGTGAAAAGCACAGGTGGTCGAAATTGTACCTGAGGCACCTAATAATGCATCTCTCATAGCTCCTGTGTTGCATTGGGACGTCACGTAGCGTAATTTATTTATTTAATTTGCTTTCGGTTTTGCCTCGAACGTGAGTCGGACGATACTGTGCCAACTTTGTCGCAAGGATTGGCCAGTAACGAGACCCAGGATTTAAAAAAAAAGTTGAGGTTTAAAAATCAGTACTGGAATATACGTTCGTTTTAGGAACACATTGCGCCTACAATAAAATATCATAAATAATTGAATAGCTCAGATTACAAAGTGTTGTTCATGCATTTCGAAAAGTGATCCCTTGGTGTGACGCTTGGCAAATGCCTATCAACTTCGAGAAACCGTATTCATGAGAAATGCATAAAAAGAGGAGCCACTAAAATTGCACTTCACTTCAAACAATAATTTCCTCTTAGAAATACAGCATTATAGCTATATAAGGCTCTGGAATACTAACACTCTTCCTTGAAATAATCACATTCATTACGTTGTAAGCAGTGCTAATACAAGACTTTTCTTTCTTAGAAAGGGTTCCTGGCGTTCCACTCCCAGCTTTCGTTTGCTTGGCCACAAATCCATACTAATACCAATACTTTACTACGCTGTCATCTTTAGGATCCTTTAACATCTAAATATAAGAGCATGATTGAAAGTGTATAAAGAGGTTAGCTCGTTTCATCTATGGTAATTTTGGGCGTACATCAGTAATCGCTCTCATCGCGACAGCAAAGTTCCCATCTCTACGTGAAAGAAACACGGTTTCGTGTCTTAAATTTTTATATCACATAAATAACTGGCACTATAAGGTACATCTTGCTAAGTCCATATTTTAGAGCGCAGCTATTAGGCGCCGTTTCTATATTGAGCGTCGATGTCCGTCGGCATAACTGAGCGAGCGAGTATAGCGAAGGATAAAAAAATTAGCGTAGCTTGCACTCGAAATGCAATGATAAAGAGACAGCGGAGCTGATGGGCACCTAGCTAGTCCTGGCTTTTGGGCTAGGATAAGTACTACCATGACATCCCTAGCATTTTCCGGAATTTATTGATTATTGATCGATTATTGATTGGCTATCGCAAGGTATTGGGTACGTATTTGGGCTAGGCTAAGCATTACCAAGTCATGCCCAGCATTTTCCGGAATTGATTCATTATTTATCGATTATTGATTAGCAATTGATTGGCTATCAATTGGCTATCGATGAATGATTAAGGTTAAGAAGTACCAACCAGGCTTATCTAGACTTAGCTCGGCTCAGCTTCGCTAGTTCACCGGGGTATGTGGCATTGCGCTTGGACCCTGTCTGCAATAATGCCAGGATCGGCCCACATTTTTAGTCGGCGACGGACGGACGGACTAACGGCCGGCATAAACAACTCCGCTGTTAAAAGCGAACGCGGAGCGCAGCGGGGGAAGAAAGACGGAGATAGCGAAGAAAGCGATAGCATCCATCTGGCTTTGCCTTCGCTATACCTCGGCGACTGATTGCAATGTGCCGCAGAGGTCATAAACAGGGTTTTTTTGTTGTTGTTGTTTAGCTGCACCGAATTTTTTAATTAGAAAAAATATATACTGGTCACGTTATGTTTACCATTATATTGTACGAATTAGCGGCCTCTAGATACAGGCAATTTACGCACTTACGTGCGTAATTAGCGAAGTTACGGTAATTAAGTTTGTAATTATAAACAATAGGCGGCTACAGCAAATGAGTACTTCGGGGCCCGTCCCCCCTATATCCCAACGATAAAATTTTGAATAGCGGACTTCATGTGGGAGCTACGCGAACAATTAGTTCCCCTTGGCAGGCCACTTGAAACCGAAACTGGTCGCAAAAAGAGCGTCTCTGTCGTCAATGTCGCCGCCCCACCGCCTTTCGGCACGTCTCCGAGGTCATCGCTGGTCCGGCCGCGCGAGCAGCTTGCGTTGTCTCCTTGCTGTCTGCGGCGTTGGCCTAGCGCTTCACTCGCACATCGATGACACAGACGCTTTTGGCGGGCACTTGCGGTTTCAAGGAGCCTGCCAAGGGGACCTAATTGTTCGCGTAGCTCCCACATGAAGTCCACTATTCAAATTTGATCGTTGAGATAAGTAGTGTCGAGGACGGGCCCCGAAGTACTCACTTGCATTTATAGTACATTTTCCCGCTCTCGGATAGCAAGCGCTTGCGTGGCTCAGTGGTAGAGTATCCGCCTCCCACGCAGCGGGCCTGGGTTCGATCCCAGCGGAGAGCGGGTACTTTTTTTTTCGCATTTCCAGTGGTGGTCACAGGCTACGTACGGGGCGGCGGCGGCGGCGGCATCATCGCGACCCGAAACGGCTATTGGAATGAGCCCATAACAGCTTACGCTGTAAAAAACACCCTGTATACCCGAGGCGTGAATAGACAGCGCACGCCACGTGCCGTCTTCTCTGCGTAAATCTCGGCATATATTGCTGTAATAATATATACACGAAAGAAAATGAAAGAAAACGTTTGCCAGTCTCATCGCGCTTCCTACAAGTGACGAACACAGTTCGGGGTTCTCGGAAACTTTCAGGCTGAAATGCATTCTAAACAGCCCATAAGTGGGCCGCCATCAAATTCGGCTTTCTTGTGGACTTTATTTAAAATTTTCATATTCTGTCCTCGTTATCATACACCACCCCGGGTACGTATTTATGAAAATATTCACAGTACCGGTGGCGATTTCAGCGGCACTGAAGGGAATTGACGGGAAGCCAACGGAATTCAGACTTCAGTATGCAGCTGACAGTTTTCAACACGAAGTGCAAAAGAAACTGCAGTTTAGAAGACGCTCGAGTGGAACAGTCACCATTCCATTCGATATCGACATATTTCGCTGGGTTTTTAAGGGAAGAGGACAGCCCCTTGGAAAGCAGTGGATACTGTGTGATAAGGAGGATTTCGCTAGGCTACCACTCGCTGATGAGTGGTTTTTTTCAATTAACGCTTCGCGTGAAAGGCTGCAAATATTGTTTCCTGTGCACGCGAAAGGCACAATTTTTTAGGAAATCTCCTGGAAAGGGAGGTTTAGGATTTCCTTTTGAACTTATGCATATCTTCATGGCAACTGAAGGAGCCCCACTTTAGCTAGGTGATACGAACCTTTTTATGACGTGCTCGTGAACCACCTGCAGTGTGTGAACTATTCTTTATTCCGCTCCCCAGAAGAATGAGATGTGTTTTTTAGAGCAATAAACACTGTTTTAATAATCTTGTGTTGGGAACGGTCACTTGTTACACGTGGCAAAATTGGCACTAACAGCGCTTTTGATATATGCTTTTACTGCACGATTTAATTCCGAAGCTTAAAAAATGTGTCTGCTGTGCACTTGGCTGCCTCAGTATCCGCACATCAAGTATAAAACTCAATTGTTGAACGAACGTCATGATACCATACATATATAACATTATAGTACACAGAATTAGACTATGCAGGCACGTGAGACAAATATTTTGTGTGGCTTTTAAAAAGTTCTTTGGTATATTTGTTACTAGGAGGTTTGTCGCGAATTCCCTCGTTATCTGTCCCCTTTTCCCCCGTATTGATTGTGGTAATTCATTCCTAGCTTGAGTAGTATATGCCGTCCTGTTTTGGTTTTGGTTAGTCGTTCCACCTGGGATGTTTGTGCGCTTCTATGAGCTCGTCCGTGTGCTGTGGAGTCCAACTTTAGGAAGAGATCTGTGCTCGTACTGATTGGAATCCCTAGTGCTAGTTTGCTATGCCTTTTTTGAGGATGGTTAATTTTTGGTCCTTTCAGCTCCAAACCAATTGGTGGAAGGCTGCTATGTATGTTGACTCACTGATTATGAATATTGTAGGAGCCGTATGATACTTTCTTCCTTCATACGCTGGTGCTGTTAGTAATTTCGTTTGATTAATCTCATGGTGTTCCGTTACCTTTGTGTCCTAACTCCAGTTTAGCATCCAGTTTACAACAAGGTAGACGCACGAGTAGAGCAGAGAAATGATCCCAAGCTATGGCTCAGACGACAGAGCAGCCTTCGTAGGACGCGGCTGAATACCCACGCGAATAGCTACGTGGCAGTAGTCGTAGATCACACCCAAAAATCCCCTACAAGCGGTGTCACTTATACCACACATTCCGAGGCAGTAGAGGAGGTAGCCATTTGCACTAGCATTGGTGTCCAAAATGTTCAATACATAATTAGTGATTCTCAGACGGCCATTACAACTATGCTAAGGGAGGATCTCTCCTGAGGCGTGGCACATCGTCCATAGCCAACAAAGCAAAATTCTATAACGCAGAGAAGAACGGCAGGCAATTTCTCTGGTTCCCAGCGCATACGACTCCAGGCATTCACGCAATCAACCCACAACGAGGTAGCACACCGCGAAGCTCGAGGTCTTACTCGCCGAGCTGAGCAAGCAGTGACTTCCAGTGGTCAGGGGAACGCGGAGGAGGAGATCTGGAGAGGAAAAAGACAGACTAACACAGATTTAGCTTATTAGAAAATTCTATCAAAATCAGCGCGCATATTACCACCGCCTCACACTAAACTGAACAGCAACCGTTGCTTGGAGGCGATTACAAACAGAAACCTATGTGAGTCCCGTGCAGTTAAAGACTTTCTACCCTGAGATATACGCCCGCGAATATATATATACTATATTATTTTTATATATATATATTGCAAGTCTGCTAGAGCCACCCTTCACACCTGTTTGTGGGGATGTAAAATATATCAAGAAAAATGGCAGTCTCCCCGGAAAATCTACGGGCGCGGTGGTCGGCCACGCTGCTCAGCTCAGAACCCCAAGACCAACTTTGGGCCGTCCAGCGAGCCATGGATGCCGTGCGGGAGCAACGGCTCCCAGTGGCCCATCTAGGCTGCCCCAGGCCCGGGCCTCCCAATCGCCGGATTTCAAATAAATTTATGTCGCTCACTTTTATGAAATTCATGAGGGTTGACCTCGCCGCACATTACGCCTCACACAAAGCATTAACTTTCTGAAAAACCTGTGGCAACGAAATTATTTCACTTAACGATACGGAGGTCTGTTTGTGGAATTGAGATAGTGCTTTAGTTGCGTGAGCAGCGCAATGATAGATCATTGGACAATCTAACGCCTAGGTATTTACCTAATTAACCCATTGCAAGCAGTACTTTAACAATGATGTAGTTAAACAAAGGAGATTAGACGGCGACATAATGAAACAACTTTACGTTTATCACGGTTTAGGGACATCTTTTATTCATTTTTATTTCCTTAAGACCCCCGAGGGGTATTACATAAGGGGTTGGGGTTTTTTTTACACACAATATTGTTAACACAACGATCAGTGCGATGATACATCTGATATGCTATGCATGAAGCTTGATGGGCAGGTGATAGGGCGATGTTGCGAGAAAGGCCGTTCCAGTCTTTTGCTGCTCTGGGAAAAAATGAAGCAGAAAATGTTTTAGTACGCGCACGTGGGCGAGAAAACTTGTAGCGCATGACCGTGCGATGAGATATGTGGGCTGCAGGGATAATGTAAGGAGGGCAATTAAGTGGTGAGTGAAAGAACTTGTGAATAGAGAGAGGGTTGCAATGCGTCGGCGGCAAGACAAAGGTGATAAGCTACACTCGGATTTGAGGAAAGAAGCACTGATTTTCATATGAATACGAAGCATGAATGAATCTAGCAGCACGGTTTTGAAACGGATCTAGGGTATTAGTGAGACCTACTTCGGGGGGGTTACAGATGGGAGATGCGTACTCTAACTTAGCCCTGACTAATGATTGTAAGCAAGTAGTTTAGCGTGACTCGGAGCGTCACGCAAATGAAGTTTCCACAGAAACCCAAACTTCTTTTTCTTAAATTTTTGTGCGCAAACAAACAGGGACGAAGAAAAGGAGACACAAGGACGCCTTCGTCCCTGTTTGTTTGCGCACAAAAATTTAATAAATGAATCTGTTTCCAACTAGGCCGACTCGCAGTTATGCCCCAAAGTTCTGTTAGCAGATGACGTGACTTTAGCAATGTGCGTGTTCCAGGACATATTGTTAGATAAGGTGACTCCAAGGTATTTATAAGTGGTTACTGATTCAACGGGGACGTTAGCTATGTTATAAGTGAAAGTGAAAGGTAAATTGACGACGAGTGAAGGAAATTAGTTTGCATTTAGTAGGGTTTAGGGACATTAGCCAGTCATCACACCATTTTACTATGTGGTCGAGATCTTGTTGTAGGATCGTATGGTCAGATGGGCTAGTAACGGTTCGGTAAATGACGCAGTCGTCAGCAAACATGTGGATATTAGAAGATACATGCAAAGGTAGGTCGTTAATGTATATTAGGAACAGAAGAGGACCGAGGACAGAGCCCTGAGGCACCACCGATGACACTGGTAGTGGGCTGGATAATTTGTTATTTGTAAACACTACTTGTGAACGGTTAGTCAAAAATTCTTTTATCCAATTTAGTACATTCGGGTGCAAGTTTAAGAAGGATAATTTTAAAATTAGGCGTTTATGGGGTACTTTATCAAAGGCTTTCGCGAAGTCAAGAAATAAGGAGTCGGTTTGTACGTTAACATCAAGGTTAGCATGAAGGTCATGAACATAGATGGCAAGCTGGGTTTCGCAAGAGAGACCCCTACGAAACCCATGTTTAGAATGGTGAAAGAAGTTTTGAGAGTCGAGGGAATTAATGATGTAAGAGTAAATGACGTGTTACATGAGTTTGCAAGGTATGCTGGTCAGGGAGATTGGTCGGTAATTCAGAGGTGAGTTTTTGTTACCGGATTTGAAGATGGGAACGACCTTTCCCACTTTCCAGTCATCTGGAATGATACCTGTAGAAAGAGATTGCGAAAATATTAAACAAAATAAGCCGAAGCAACGTGCCCTATATTGTTCAGGAGTTTCGCGTTAATTTTGTCTAGTCCAGATGCCGATGACAACTTGACCTTTTCGATGAGGGATGAGATGCCATCAACAGAAAAGCTGATTTCAGGGATGAAAGATGTGACATGACATGAAAACATAGGTAAGGAAGAGTCTACTTCCTTAGTGAAGACAGATGAAAAGGCCTTGTTAAACGCATCGGGACATTCAGCGTCGGAAATAACCTCTCCAGAGTCGTTAGTAAGAGTGGTAGAAGCTACTGCTTGGGGGTTAATTATCTGCTAAAACTTGTGGGGGTTATTAGCTAACATATTAGGCAAAATGTTGTTAAAGAAAGCGAATTTGGCGTTACGAATTCCTGTGAGATAAGCTTTTTCAACTGCATAATACTTTTCCCAGTTTTGGGCGCCCCCTTTAAGTTTGGCATTCCGGAATAAACGTTTTTTTCTTGTTATCTAGCTGGTGCAAAGTTTTGTTAAACCATGGTTTTTGGCTGTTTACACGGATAGTTGTTTTAGGGATGAACATGTGTATTAGCTCGGTTAGTTTCTGCTTAAAAGTAAGCCAGTTTTCCTGAACAGAACGATGGTGAAAATTGACCTCATATGTTGGTAGAAAGGTGCAAAGTTCATTATTAATGGCGTCATAATTACCCTTATCGTATAAGTTTATTGTTTTCTTTTGCGAGAGATGGGCAGTAGGGACAAAACTGAAATCTACATGAGTTACTTTATAGTCACTAATTTCTTGGAGATAGTGAATCGATGACAGGCTATCGGTATGGGTTGTCAGTATTAAATAAAAAATGTTAGAGGAATCGCAAGTGACACGTGTTGGTTGAGTTACTAACTGCGTTAGGTTAAGGCAAGCATCGATAAAATCTCTAGCTTCAGTTGTGTCAGCCGTTGCAGTTTCTTCGCTCCAATTAATACCAGGAAAATTGAAATCTCCAAAAAGAACGAGATCGGCTTTAGGATATGTCAAGGTAAGCTGGTTTAGAATAGTATTAAGTGCGCGAGAAAAGTTAGGATTGTTATATGGGGGTCTATAGCAAACACCCAATAATACAGATTGGGGTAAAGCTTGACATAATACCCATAAAATTTCTAAGTCGGAGTCAAAGTTAATTACAGGACATAGTAATTGTTTACTGGCTGCAATGAGAACACCGCCCCCGCGAGTGCCTTTGCGGTCTTTCCGATAAACATTGAAATTCGCTAAATCGGCGAGTACTTCTGCGTCGGCAACATCACTTGATAGCCATGTTTCGGTTAGTATCATAAAACTGCTATCTGAAGACTTGACAAGATGAGACAGGTGATCACGTTTGGGTATGAAACTTCGAATGTTAGTGAAGATTACGGAAAAAGAAAGGTTAGCTTTTCGTCTAGGGTGAAAACTGGTGATAACTGCTTGATGCCGATATGGTTGCTACTGGATTTCTTGCACTGTTTTTGACGTTTCATTGAATAGATAGAATTTGGAGCCGATGTGCAGTGTTTTGTAGCGTAGGGAAAATGGAACAGATTTCTCTCTTGCAAATTCGACCAAGTGACTTCTGGCGTTCTGAACCCTGCGTGAAAAATCCTCACCTATGCTGTAGGGTGTTCCTTTCAACTTACGTCCGTTTGAAAGGATCCCGTTTTTAGTTTTGTGGAACGCGAATTTCGTTATTATCGGCCTACATCTCCCGTCTGTGTGGCGGCCTAAGCGATGCAAACAATCGATTTCTTTAGGGTCAATATCTATACCTAAGTGGTCACGGCAATGTCGAATGATTATTTGCTCAGATTCGGCATACGATTCAGATGGCTTAGCGTCTGGAAGGCCGTAGAAAATTAGACTGTTACGTCGCGACCTGTTTTCCGCGTGCCTCAATAGCATACGTGCCTCAATAGCATCTGTTAGGCGTGCTGTATGAACGGTGTTATTTTGAAAACCTCTAGTTCGGCTTGGAGGTATGGCAGAGAATGGTAATGCTTTTCAATATCGGCCATTCTTTTAGTTAGGTCAGATAGGGTTTGCTCTGTTGTTAATAGTTGGTTCTTCAGTCCCTGCACTTCGCTGATTAGCGTTGACTGGCCCGCGGAAAGTTTTTGTAGTTCCACGAGAATAGGATCCGGGCCGGGGTTTGACTCTACGTCACCCGATAATAAAACTAACAACAACTGAACAACATGAGCACACTCAGCAACGGTCGCACAGCAGCGTCTAGGGACGCTGCTGTCCAGTGACTAAACCCTTGTTGCGGAAGCTCGCGGAAGCTCGCTTCTTGCGGAAGGTCGTTCTGCAAGAATCCCTGGTCAGAGATGTTAGATATAGCACGGTTTCTATAGGGTGTCCCCACTGACGTTAGCCAAGCTGTTCAACTAAACAAAAGATTTCGAAAACACAGTGCAAGATACGATCTTAAGATCATACAGTGTTCGGTCGTCACACCTCTGGCAACTGAACACCGTAGGTTTTATAATTGTGTCTGCAGCGTCTGCACCGTCCTTTTCAAATGTTTGTTTCGTTGAACACTTCGGCTAATGTTACCTGGTGCACACGGTATAATACGCCATGCGTGTTCCTATTACCGTGCTAGCATTGTTTTGAAATTTCAAATTTCCTATTCCACATGACTCTATATAGCATCCTCTAATTTATTTGCTCCTATGGGGTATAAGCAATGAAGTAAGCAAACTCTTCCCCGATTTGTTCACAAGAAACCTTACAAGCGCATTATAGAGACAATATCTTGTTCTATTCAGAACCAATACGCACCACAGCAACTCTATAAGAATCTCGTGAAGCAGAACGCTGATCTATGCGCAAACCCTCGGCAACTATGATGTACACATAAAAAAAGGAAACAACACAAGCAGAAATAATGGAAGCTTGGCGGGAGCCGTTATCTCGGCAATACATCTCTCGGGAATGCCGAAGAGCTGTCTGGCCAGGTGTCTAGCAAAACCGTCGATTCATCGTCAGTACAGCAAGTAGCTGGCCGTCTTCGAGATAACGCTGATACACAAGCGCGCTCGTTTGCAAGTACCGAGGTGAAGTGACAGCTTCAGGGTGTGTTTCTTTTTATTGTGCTTTCTTTAGTTGTGCGTCATGTCATACGTCATAGCGGGAATTTCGAATTCTTTAAGGTCGATACGCCACGTGGTGGCGAAAAAAGGAAACTGTACGAAATGTCCCTAATTCCTGGTATTGTGCGTGCAATAAACGCCTTTACAATAATAATAATAATGCAGTAGGGGGTCCATGTTGCGGGGGATAGGCGCAACGGTGAGTGTTGTGCGGACGTGATCTGGGACTGGGTGAAGTCGGGCTGCCCCCGGGGGGTACCAGGGTACCAGGAGCTGCAGAAGGGCGCGGCCTGTGGGTGTGAGCATTACTCGCTGGAATGAGTGGCCATTTGTGCTTTGCATAGCTCTGTGAAGGTGTTATGGATCCCTTTGGCAAGGAGTTTGCTCGTTGGGGCACCAGGTGGGAACTTTAAGGCCACCCGATAGGCCCGACAAATCATGGCTTCAACTTGGTCACGTTGTTGCTGATTTAGGTGATGGTAGGGGAGGCCGTAGACGATTCGACTCACTATCAGACTTCGAACAAGCTTGAGAGTATCTTCGCCTATCTTCGTTTAGGAGGCCAACACAAACAGAAGTTATACAGTGTGTGCAATTCACAGCATAAATTTTACGTTTTCTTTCTTAAGGTGCTTCTGCTTTTGACACAGTGTCAAAAATGGCGTGAACGTAATTCAGCAGCAACGGGGAATAATATACAAACCATTCACGGTGGCGCAACGATTGCCTCTCAATAGGGAGTGCAGACACAGGAGATCGCGGCAAGCGGAAGAGCCCCAATCCGTGGGGCTCTTCCGCTTGGACTCTTCCGGGGTGGGACTCTTTCGTGGGACTCTTCCGCGGTGGGCTCACGCGGTGCATGAGCAAACACCCTTTGCAGAATAGTGAAGCCCGGTACGAACAGGGAGTGAGTGCGATTCTAAAATTAGCCCTAAGACCCCCACTAGATCTGACATGGGGCCACGAAGGAAGATGCAGACACCCGAAGAAGAAGCCGCTCATCTTGAAGCGCGTCTCGCGGCCAAGCGAGAATCTGCGTGTCGGCCGCCAGGCGATTAAGATACCGTGCCCAGCAGCACTTAGCATTTTCTGGCAAAACTTAGTCAAGCCATGTAAAACCTCGAAGAAAAAAAAAAACGCTTCACCTTGTACTCGGCCGCGCAACGCTTGAAACAGCTAAGCTGGGCGATCGTAGCCCAGCATTTTCCGGAAGTTCACGTGAACTTTTCATCTTATTACTCTTGATGACGATGATTTCTTTTCGCGCGTCTCGGATTTACGGCCGTCACTGCGCATTGCATAGCGCAGCTTGCAACACCGACACCACGTTGAAATGTCGACACCCTGCACAACGCGTTCCAGCAGACCCGCTCCGACAATTCGCCTCTCTCTCGCTCTCATTATCTTTCCCGAGCATAGCACTTCGCAGAGCACGAGCGTGCGAACGCGCCAGCTGTGAACGAAGACGACGATGCTCGAACGCAATCATATGGTTTGAATAAATGCATGTTCCACGAGCATGGCTGTATAGCCTAGGGATTACGACTCTCACCTTTGGACTGTGGGTGCGCGATTTCGAATTCCGCCTCGGCAAGAAAGTAAGAAAGTTGTATATATTCATACAAAATACGACTGACTTAAGCAGCTTCGCTGTTAAAAGCTAGGTCGATCACCAGCTCCGCTATTTACTCCACCCTTGCACCACTAGTGCAAGCTGCCCACGTTTTCTTTTTTTGCTCTTGTTTCCCTTTTTTGTAACATCTCTCTTCTATTATTTTTTATTCCCCTTACCCCCTTTCTCCAGCACAGAGTAGCTAGCCGGTCTGAGAACTGGCGAGCCTCCCGTTCTTTCCGACTATTCCTCCTTCGTTCCTTCATGTGTGGTTCATAAATCAAGGGATCGTGAAATGCGTGTATGTTAGGCCGGAACTCATCGAATAGTTGCATGCCAAACGGATTAAAAGATAATGAGCATTTTATTTCTCTATCATCATGCATAAAACAAACAATTGTAAGCAATATCTGGATTTCTAGCGACCCTTCTAAAGTTGGGGCCGACGTTTAGTCCGATGCCATTTATAATTTTTTGCCAATTCTGGTTGCGTTCTTCCTCATAGCATCCTGTTTGGTCTAGACATACCTGCGTTATTCATATAAAGTGTCGCTTTCGCCGAGGTACCAAGATACTCTTAACAGAATAGATAAGTTTAAGTGAAGACCAGTTTATTAGCAAATGCTTCTTTCTGCCCGCATTTCAGCACCACGCCCTCTTGGTGTATGAGCATGAAATATTGGCTAAAATTGTTTAACACTGACTCTATACTTCCTTTCAGATACCTGTTTCTGTCTTTTGTGCCCAGATGGACCTTTTTTATCTTGAATTGTATGTACAAGTTACACTATGGATGTTTTCAAACTTTCTATGTGCAAGGAACCTGGCCGAACTTGGTAAACTAGAAACAAGAATTATTGCCTTGAGTCTGTGCATAGCCGATATATTTCGCCAACTATGTCTTAGGTATTTAAAAGAAATCGTAACACGAAATTAATAGTTTCTTTCCCTTAGAATACCGTTATCAAACGTACTCTAAAGCACGCGGCTCCGCCGTTACGCAAGCTCGCGTACCATACACTTGTTTATGCCAAAATAGAATATGCATCAAACATTTGTAACCTACATCAGACATACCTAACTCATCACATTGAATCCATACAGAAACCTACGGCGCTTTTTACATTTGGCGACTACTCACATTCTCCTAGGCTGACGGCATTAATCGGTTGCGCTCAGCGAGAATGCTTTTCAAATAGTCGCAAAGCCCCTCTTTATTTGCACTCTCACAAACTTAACCATCATTAAATTCTTCCCGATGATTCATTTCAGTGCTTTGTAGCCATTTTCCTATGCCGCGATTACCCATTCAAAGTTGAACGCCCCGCATTCTACTTCCATTCCTTTACTCGTTTATTCGAACTAAGCACTATAGTCGATTAGAATGATCTGTCATCGTCCATCGCTACTAAAACTAACATAGAGAACTTCCTGAAGGTACCTCGATGTACTGTACCCTAAGCGCACGGACAGATATTGACGTATCTTTTTCGGTGCTTGCTTCTTTTCCTTGCACGTTTTCCTTGCCTTATGATGGTGAGAGCGTTCTTATCTTCACCGGCGCTCATAATGAGAAGCACCGACGCGGCGCGCAGACGCAGAAGCGGCGCCGCACCCTTTCGCCACAGTACGCTTGCAATTTTCCAGGCATGTTGAACTGCTTTACCCAAAGGACACAATTTATTGCATGTTCCGGTTTGCGATCTTCGGCCAGATATATGCTCTCTAGGAATGAAACTTACAAATGCATTTTTTCTACTTGTTGGCCTTGTTTTCTGTGTACATATGATGTATCACATTTTTCTATACACAATTTCTGATGTACTTATATTATGCATTTTCTGACTTCTAAACATTTCATCCATATTTTCGTTTATTGAACAAAACTCTATAGATAGGTGTTACAATTCAATTGCAATGTTCTACTCCTTCAGTGTGCTACTCCTGACGCCCCCATGTTGCATTGCTACTATACGCACTCTAAATCGTTCTCTGATGGCATTGGGGGATTTTTGAAGAAAATGGCAACATCGAAATATAATTATTTATCTTGGGCGCTCTAGCATTTCTATTTATCTATTCCGTTGTCACTTTTTAGTCTTTATTTTCGACACGAAAATATTACTTGATGCAGTTTCTTTTAAAGTACTGAGTTTTTAGACTCTTCCTTTTTTTTAGGATACCGGGTCCTAAATTAAGCTTTGTCTAAAGTACTGCCTTACAAGGCATATAAACTTTTGAACTTCAATCAACTCGCCAAAATTGGGTTGATGAATTGAGCCCACAGAGTTTTTTTACATCAGGATAACAGCATCACATAGCTTTGTGTTCACTTTTTTTAAATGCTACCGCTTCGTATAATCTACAAATGGTTTATCGCTGGGTGCGGTACAATTTTAGATGCTGTATTATTTTATGTTGATCATACGCTACGGATAAAGTAGGCCACCTGAACTACGAAAGTTGTGAATATCTATCATCTTTAATTTGACTTGTACCATGAAAGAAACAACAGGGATTACAGAGAAGCATGCAGGCAGCGCAGACTCTCAACAGAATATTTATTGCACACGACGTAAACGCGAAGGTGAATATGCATGCGCAACCGAAACCGAGAAAACAAAAAACATCAATTCAAAGATGAATCGAGACCAACTAGCCCGGCTGTCTGTTCTGGTATTTGTGAATTATGTAGCTAGGCCACAGAAACCATTTTTATTGCTTGTCGTTGAAAGCTTGCCAAATAAGCAAGTATATATATATATATATATATATATACACAGGCCAAGAACTGTGATTCGGGCTTAGGTGTCACCTAACACTGCGATAAAATATTGCCCGCATTAATCCGCATAAGGTTGAATACTCACCAGTGCGTATATCGAAATCCTAGTCTTAATTAAACGTCATTAGGCGAAGGCATGAGAACAAATTTCATAACGCTCCTGTGCGTCTCATGTACTGCAACGACTACTTCCTGTCTACGATTTTATTGATTGTTGGCAACAAAATAACCGAAAATAATATAGCAACGATTTGACAGGATGATGTTCCTGACTGATATATGACACTAACATCATAGGGACGCCATCCAAGAGACATTATGGACGTACGGGAAAGAGAACAATTTAGGAAATTAAAGAAATGTTTCAGGCATCACAAGTACATTCTTCTATGTCTTGCTATATGTGAAATGGCAACACAGTATTACTGAACCCAAAGCTTCAGTAATTAATGCGTTTGCTTTCGCCGAGAGTAAATGCAGGAATAAGTGAAATACGTGCGAATCCATGTGTAGTATTTTTTACTCCTTCAAATAACTTGACGTGCAAAGCAGCTTTGTTTAAATACTACTGCTTAATAATGTCTAAAATCTTTCTATCTTTCCTGTTTATATTGTCCATTCTCCTCCTCCTGGGGTAGTGTAGCCATTGAAACTTAAAAAAAGAAGTGCATTTATTCGGCAGGGCTTCAACGAAATATGATAGCAATGCACTGGAAAACCAGCAAATGGGATCTATAATTTCAAGCTCAAAGCTAGCGTGCATGGTGCATATATTTACACTATTCTTGGATTTATTGAATACAGATATAAAACTAAAGTCGTTCAGACTACCCGATTGAGGTCCGAACCGCTCTACAAAATGCTCTCTGTAGCGCAGTGCCGACCAAATCAAAGGAGGGTGCATAAGCCACACCAGTCACAATGACCTGGGACTCAGACACATCAGATTGAGAACAGACCAATTCAAAACCAAGAATAAATATATCTTGAACAACCAATAGAACTTAAAAAAGGCTGCAACACTCCGAACATATGTTAAACTCAAAAAAGTGCATTGTCAAAGTAAACAACCTAATTCTTCATAGCACCTTAAATATGTTATAACAGGAACAACGTGGATCTAATTTATAAATTGTAATTGCTGTGAAAGCGGCGACAATGTTGGTATTTCAATATCTGTCATTGTTAGGCCTGCCCAGTGGGCTTCTCAAAATCTATATTTTCTAGGGTCTATGTTGGCTTTGTGTAAATGTACGCTTCCGGAAACGTCTCAATTTTTAACACGAAAGTGTTTTATGCCGGGGTCCACCAAGACTTCACTGACGTATTTCCGTCACGGAAATACGTCATAGAACATAATACAAAGAAAGAAACCAGAAGAAAAAGTTCCACAAACATGCAAAATTTGAAAATCGAACCCACGACCTCTCGGTCCGCGACGATAGATCGCCGAGCGTTTAACCCATTGCGCCACAAACGCATTTGCAGAGAGCTACACAGACGCGCCTTATATATCTAACACTCCTCCGTGTACCCGCGCTCTTGCTCGGGGCGGTGCCGCCGCCTACGAGCAGAAAAGAGAAGTACTGCATTATGACACTAACGCGCACCGACAGTGAACGCTTCGGTGGTCTCAGCACTACGACGCCTCGATGCCAGCATTTGAAGGGACGCTGGCATCAAGAAGCACTACCAACGCCACCTAGGTGGCGTTCACCGTACTCAGCACAGCGGAGCGTGGCCTCCGCAATTAGCTCTGAAAATGTTTCTGAAGTTGATCGCGGAGGCTGCAATTACGACGCGCTGTACGCGCTGATTTGACTCGGTGACGATTCAGTTACGTGCTTTGTCTTGCGCGTTGTATTAGTGTGTCAGTTACGTGCTTCGTCTTTCGCGTTGTGCTAGCGTGTGCAGCGTAGTGCAGCTTCCATATGCACGACGGTTGCTCATGGTCATCGACGTTGGTAGTCGTGATGGAGGAGACGTGCCACCAGGCGTCAGCGTGGGTGCATCAACGCCTAAGGCCGCTTTAGCCACAAAACACCAATAGACATTATATAGCAATGTGCAATAAACATTACACTACTTCTGTGAAGACACGTTTCACTTTCGTGTTCTATACCGATTCCTATATAAGAGGGATCAACCACATTTTTCTTCTTTTTTACTTTATTCATCTACGTCATGAGCTTGTCATGCAGATTTTCTCGAGTAAGTATCTCTATTTTCCGGCTTGGCAACGTTTTACTTTCGATTTATCTGAGATTTTAATGAGCTATGATGAATTTTTACAAGGTCATTAGATTGTTGACATTAGTAGTTGTTGAGCGCTATACGAGTAAGCAGATCTCATTCTCTTCAGGCTACCTGTCATCTCCCTTTATTTCCCACACCTCATTGTTAACATGTGTCGTGGATAGGCCCACCATACGCCTTGTAGAAGGCAGACGAAAAAGAATAGAGGTTCAGAAAAACAGCGTATAGCCTTAACCTCTGTCGAATGCTATACAATAATATTTGGCGTAACGGACAGGACTCGTGAACCTGATGTGGGTTACTTTAACAACTACAAGACACAAAGATGGGCGTGTAGCATCCAAATTCGTCAACTGGATGGTGAGGACGTTGTTGAGTAAGACGCCAGGTACCCCGAGTTTCTCAGCTGTGTGCCGTCCATGGCAGCGACAACAGTGGAAGGTGTCCGCAAAAAGCCTGCTCTCACAAAATAGTGGCACTGTCGAAAAAATATAGTAAACTTGTTCTGAAGCGCATGCTGGAAAGACAATGAATACAGATTCAACATCTGCCAGATGTTCTTATTGCAACCCATCAACTATCGATTCATGGTGCCACTATGCAACATGGTGCCGCCGTGTGTTGGTGCCAACAACAAAGGTTGTGGGCTCGAGTGCCTTAAATCTAATTAATTAAGGTAGAGTTAATTAAGGCACTTGAACCGGCGACCCTTGGCGGTACCTAAGGCAAAGTTAATTAAGATAGAGTTAATTCTGGCCCTGAAACCCGTGACCTTTTGTGAGAGAAAACCAGTAACAGGAAGTAACAACACATTCGAATGATTCGTGGCACCAACATGCCACGGGGTGCCACCATGGTGCCACTAACAACGGTCGTGGGTTCGAGTGCCTTCATTAACTCTACTATAATTAGGACAGAGTTAATTAAGGCACGCGAACCTGGTGCGAGTGGAACCCACGGCCTTTGGTGTTACTCAAGGCAGAGGTAATTAAGGCACAGCTAATTAAGGAAAACAAGGCACTCGAACCCACGACGGTTTGTGGACGTCGAACCACGTTTGGTGGGAGAAAACAAGTATTTGGAAGTAACAACGCATTTTGGAAGTAACAACGGAACAACGCATGTCAAGTAATTTTAATGAATGTCTCGTGAGCGCTCCGGCTGTCGCATTCAACCTGCGCTAAAGTGACTGCGAACTTTTTTTAGAGGGCATGATGTTCAGGTTGGTGTCTTAACCTAACCTGCGTAACACAATCAAATGGTCAGCTCCCGGAAATCATACCCTGTATTGATGAAAAATTAGCATGACCAAATGGAATGCCTTCATGACTGTCGGTGAGGTTTCAGGGCTTCATTTACAAGAAAGTTCGCACAATCAGAAAACTTTGAACGGGATGCACATCTCGCACATCTTACCTAGGAGTTATCACTCGGTGCAATATGTATCTACATGCATCGGAACGTTTCTTAATATTGAATTGAATTGCGGGGTGTTACGTGCCAAAACCCTGATTTCATTATGAGGCACTCCGTAGTACCTCACATTCATTTTGACGGCCAGGAGATGTTTAACGTGTATCCAATGCACATGAAAGGGGTGTTTTTGCATTTCTTCCTCATCGAAGTGAGGCCGCAATGGCCGGGATTTGATCCTGCGTCCTCGAGCTTAGCAGCGCAACACCATAGCCGCTAAGCCACCGCGGCGGGTGTTTCTAAATACAGTCGCTGATTATATAGCAAAAACACCTGCTTTATACTACCGCATGGTTAAAGCGAACAGTACTCAAGAAATAACGCAAGGACCGACGCAAGGACCGACTGTAATCGATGATTAGTCATGCATAAATACCGGATGCTCTTGACCCGGCGAGCAGATTTAGACGAGCGACGATCGCACTCACCGGTATTGTCGCGCTCCGAGTGTGACTTGTTTTTCTGGTCAGATGTTCTCCCAATAAAAAGTTCCGTCGCGCAATGAGCAGTGTCCTATTCTTGACGTCACGACAAAGCGACAATATCAACGAAAGAAAATTTGAGTAGTTTTGCTTCGCTCACGAGTGAGATATGTTCGTGTGTTCGTTGAAGGCTGAAACCAACATTCTTAAAGGAGTTTCCACCCTTTGGGTTTTTTCTTATCCCACAAGAATAATCGTCATCGGTGTTGTCCGCATTTCCTGTCTTTAACGCTGAGAGCCCGGCACTTCCAAGTCACGAACGGCATGCGCGTTGTCATCGTGACGTAGCATACTCGACAGGAAAGCAGCGAATTCGCCGTTTTCAACAAAGGAAACGCAAGCAAGGCAGACGGCGATTATCGTTGTATGGTAAGCTAAACCCCAAAGGGTGCAAACAATTTTCACAGTGTAAACTACATGTATTTTTTTATTAATTCAATTTGAGCTTGCTCACATTTTAAATTTGC
The DNA here is from genome assembly GCF_013339745.2 of Dermacentor silvarum. Classification (NCBI taxonomy): domain Eukaryota; kingdom Metazoa; phylum Arthropoda; class Arachnida; order Ixodida; family Ixodidae; genus Dermacentor; species Dermacentor silvarum. The sequence goes on along the minus strand of NC_051161.1, from coordinate 132,852,244 downwards.
CTGTAAGGTGAGCGAGAGAGAGAAAAAAAATAATTTTATTGTGCCCGAAGTGTGGTTAGAGGAGGGGGTAATGATTAAAAGCCTCTTCCCTTCCCCCTTTAGACTTGAGATGGGCAAAATGGCTCACTTCAGTGAGCGGCTCGGAACGACTCAGCTCACTGAAATGAACCGGTTCATTTGAACGGCTCACCGGTTCACTTAAACGTGTAACCTGTGTTATACGTATTCTATAGCTATCTGGCCTTGAAGAAAAAACGATATATGCATCGTTTAATAACCGTGTTATTGGTATTTACGCTATGTTTAGAGAATATATATATATATACATATATATATAATAAAAGCATGAATATATAGTTGTAATTAATGAAACTTTCTTTTCTGATATTGGGGATAAAATGCTTATGATACTGTAACAGACAGAATGCGACGTACTTTTTCTCTGAAAAAATGTATAACTTCATCGTCATTACATAAGCTTGTCTGTTTTTGTGATACATTAAAATCAACTTTTGTCAAAATAAGAACACAAAATGATTGTACATTATGTTTCAACTTTATTCATTTATTCAAATACGTACGTTCACTATAATATGAGTAAGCTGTAACGCCATGCAAAATGAATGTAGAAATCATTTCTTGAAGTACAATACAAAAATCATACGAAAGATCCACAAAACTGCCGCACGTACCTTTCGTTCTTTTCTCTTGAGTGCACGCGCGATACTGGCGATCATGCCATCATACGCCAGAACAAAAAAAAAAAGAAAAAAAAGAAATTAAGTTATATTACAACACAACAGATCATTGGCCTCGTTTTAATGACGTGCTAATGACACACATGTTAAACCGTCAGCGTTGTTCAATACATTCTAAACTTCTTTAGCTTTGACAAGTGATCCTCAGCAGATTCATAAAGCCACAGAATATAGCATCGACAGGCCCCATGTAAACGAAATCATCCTCCCTGCTTAATTAAATAAACGTTCTATACGAGAATATTCCGCCTTCCCTGAGAACGTTAGGACGCCTCGCATTTCCTCTTCGGGCAGTATTTAAAGCACCTTTTAATTTATTGTAAATTCTTTTCACGCCAGCTGCAGCCTTACCAGGCGCGGCTTATACCCTTACTTTTATTTTAAGTTATTTTCTCATAGTAAATGGAAAAACAAAACCTTTCGTAGAGGAATAAAAACAGGTCGCTTGCCGTCCATAGAGAGCACGTGAAAAGCACAGGTGGTCGAAATTGTACCTGAGGCACCTAATAATGCATCTCTCATAGCTCCTGTGTTGCATTGGGACGTCACGTAGCGTAATTTATTTATTTAATTTGCTTTCGGTTTTGCCTCGAACGTGAGTCGGACGATACTGTGCCAACTTTGTCGCAAGGATTGGCCAGTAACGAGACCCAGGATTTAAAAAAAAAGTTGAGGTTTAAAAATCAGTACTGGAATATACGTTCGTTTTAGGAACACATTGCGCCTACAATAAAATATCATAAATAATTGAATAGCTCAGATTACAAAGTGTTGTTCATGCATTTCGAAAAGTGATCCCTTGGTGTGACGCTTGGCAAATGCCTATCAACTTCGAGAAAACCGTATTCATGAGAAATGCATAAAAAGAGGAGCCACTAAAATTGCACTTCACTTCAAACAATAATTTCCTCTTAGAAATACAGCATTATAGCTATATAAGGCTCTGGAATACTAACACTCTTCCTTGAAATAATCACATTCATTACGTTGTAAGCAGTGCTAATACAAGACTTTTCTTTCTTAGAAAGGGTTCCTGGCGTTCCACTCCCAGCTTTCGTTTGCTTGGCCACAAATCCATACTAATACCAATACTTTACTACGCTGTCATTCTTTAGGATCCTTTAACATCTAAATATAAGAGCATGATTGAAAGTGTATAAAGAGGTTAGCTCGTTTCATCTATGGTAATTTTGGGCGTACATCAGTAATCGCTCTCATCGCGACAGCAAAGTTCCCATCTCTACGTGAAAGAAACACGGTTTCGTGTCTTAAATTTTTACATCACATAAATAACTGGCACTATAAGGTACATCTTGCTAAGTCCATATTTTAGAGCGCAGCTATTAGGCGCCCGTTTCTATATTGAGCGTCGATGTCCGTCGGCATAACTGAGCGAGCGAGTATAGCGAAGGATAAAAAAATTAGCGTAGCTTGCACTCGAAATGCAATGATAAAGAGACAGCGGAGCTGATGGGCACCTAGCTAGTCCTGGCTTTTGGGCTAGGATAAGTACTACCATGACATCCCTAGCATTTTCCGGAATTTATTGATTATTGATCGATTATTGATTGGCTATCGCAAGGTATTGGGTACGTATTTGGGCTAGGCTAAGCATTACCAAGTCATGCCCAGCATTTTCCGGAATTGATTCATTATTTATCGATTATTGATTAGCAATTGATTGGCTATCAATTGGCTATCGATGAATGATTAAGGTTAAGAAGTACCAACCAGGCTTATCTAGACTTAGCTCGGCTCAGCTTCGCTAGTTCACCGGGGTATGTGGCATTGCGCTTGGACCCTGTCTGCAATAATGCCAGGATCGGCCCACATTTTTAGTCGGCGACGGACGGACGGACTAACGGCCGGCATAAACAACTCCGCTGTTAAAAGCGAACGCGGAGCGCAGCGGGGGAAGAAAGACGGAGATAGCGAAGAAAGCGATAGCATCCATCTGGCTTTGCCTTCGCTATACCTCGGCGACTGATTGCAATGTGCCGCAGAGGTCATAAACAGGGTGTTTTTTTGTTGTTGTTGTTTAGCTGCACCGAATTTTTTTAATTAGAAAAATATATATCTTGGTCACGTTATGTTTACCATTATATTGTACGAATTAGCGGCCTCTAGATACAGAGCAATTTACGCACTTACGTGCGTAATTAGCGAAGTTACGGTAATTAAGTTTGTAATTATAAACAATAGGCGGCTACAGCAAATGAGTACTTCGGGGCCCGTCCTCCACGCTACCTATCCCAACGATAAAATTTTGAATAGCGGACTTCATGTGGGAGCTACGCGAACAATTAGTTCCCCTTGGCAGGCCACTTGAAACCGAAACTGGTCGCAAAAAGAGCGTCTCTGTCGTCAATGTCGCCGCCCCACCGCCTTTCGGCACGTCTCCGAGGTCATCGCTGGTCCGGCCGCGCGAGCGGCTTGCGTTGTCTCCTTGCTGTCTGCGGCGTTGGCCTAGCGCTTCACTCGCACATCGATGACACAGACGCTCTTTTGGCGGGCACTTGCGGTTTCAAGGAGCCTGCCAAGGGGACCTAATTGTTCGCGTAGCTCCCACATGAAGTCCACTATTCAAAATTTGATCGTTGAGATAAGTAGTGTCGAGGACGGGCCCCGAAGTACTCACTTGCATTTATAGTACATTTTCCCGCTCTCGGATAGCAAGCGCTTGCGTGGCTCAGTGGTAGAGTATCCGCCTCCCACGCAGCGGGCCTGGGTTCGATCCCAGCGGAGAGCGGGTACTTTTTTTTTCGCATTTCCAGTGGTGGTCACAGGCTACGTACGGGGCGGCGGCGGCGGCATCATCGCGACCCGAAACGGCTATTGGAATGAGCCCATAACAGCTTACGCTGTAAAAAACACCCTGTATACCCGAGGCGTGAATAGACAGCGCACGCCACGTGCCGTCTTCTCTGCGTAAATCTCGGCATATATTGCTGTATAATAATATATACACGAAAGAAAATGAAAGAAAACGTTTGCCAGTCTCATCGCGCTTCCTACAAGTGACGAACACAGTTCGGGGTTCTCGGAAACTTTCAGGCTGAAATGCATTCTAAACAGCCCATAAGTGGGCCGCCATCAAATTCGGCTTTCTTGTGGACTTTATTTAAAATTTTCATATTCTGTCCTCGTTATCATACACCACCCCGGGTACGTATTTATGAAAATATTCACAGTACCGGTGGCGATTTCAGCGGCACTGAAGGGAATTGACGGGAAGCCAACGGAATTCAGACTTCAGTATGCAGCTGACAGTTTTCAACACGAAGTGCAAAAGAAACTGCAGTTTAGAAGACGCTCGAGTGGAACAGTCACCATTCCATTCGATATCGACATATTTCGCTGGGTTTTTAAGGGAAGAGGACAGCCCCTTGGAAAGCAGTGGATACTGTGTGATAAGGAGGATTTCGCTAGGCTACCACTCGCTGATGAGTGGTTTTTTTCAATTAACGCTTCGCGTGAAAGGCTGCAAATATTGTTTCCTGTGCACGCGAAAGGCACAATTTTTTTAGGAAATCTCCTGGAAAGGGAGGTTTAGGATTTCCTTTTGAACTTATGCATATCTTCATGGCAACTGAAGGAGCCCCACTTTAGCTAGGTGATACGAACCTTTTTATGACGTGCTCGTGAACCACCTGCAGTGTGTGAACTATTCTTTATTCCGCTCCCCAGAGAATGAAGATGTGTTTTTAGAGCAATAAAACAATGTTTTAATAATCTTGTGTTGGGGAAACGGTCATTGTTACACGTGGAAAAATGGCACTAACACGCTTTTGATATATGCTTTTTACTGGCACGATTTAATTCCGAAGCTTAAAAAATGGTGTCTGCTGTGCATTGGTGCCTCAGTATCCGTCACATGCAAGTATAAAACTCAATTGTTGAAATGAACGTCATGATACCATACATATATAACATTATATTACACAGCAATTAGACTATGCAGGCACGTGATACATAAATAGTTTGTGTGGCTTTTATAAAGTTCTTGGGTATATTTGTTACTAGGTGTTTGTCGCGAATTTCTCTCGTTATCGTCCCCTTTTCCCCGTATTGACTGTGGTAATTCATTCCTATAGCTTGAGTAGTATATGCCGTCCTGTTTTGGTTTTGGTTAGTCGTTCCACCTGGGATGTTTGTTGCGCTTCTATGAGCTCGTCCAGTGTGCTGTGGAGTCCAAACTTTAGGAAGAGATCTGTGCTCGTACTGATTGGAATCCCTAGTGCTAGTTTGTATGCCTTTTTTTTGAGGATGTTAATTTTGGTCCTTTCAGCTCCAAACCAATTGTGGAAGGCTGCTATGTATGTGATCTCACTGATTATGAATAGTTGTATGAGCCGTATGATACTTTCTTCCTTCATACGCTGGTGCTTGTTAGTAATTCGTTTGATTAATCTCATGGTGTTCGTTACCTTTGTGTCTAACTCCAGTTTAGCATCCAGTTTACAACAAGGGTAGACGCACGAGTAGAGCAGAGAAAATGATCCCAAGCTATGGCTCAGACGACAGAGCAGCCTTCGTAGACGCGGCTGAATACCCACGCAGAAATAGCTACGTGGCAGTAGTCGTAGATCACACCCAAAAACCCCTTACAAGCGTGTCACTTAATACCAAACATTCCGAGGCAGTAGAGGAGGTAGCCATTGCACTAGCATTGGTGTCCACAAATGTTCAACACATAATTAGTGATTCTCAGACGGCCATTACAAACTATGCTAAGGGTAGGATCTCTCCTGAGGCGTGGCACATCGTCAAAGACAACAAAGCAAAATTCTCTAACGCAGAGAAGAACGGCAGGCAATTTCTCTGGTTCCCAGCGCATACGACTCCAGGCATTCACGCAATCAACCACAACGAGGTAGCACACCGCGAAGCTCGAGGTCTTACTCGCTGAGCTGAGCAAGCAGTGACTTCCATTCGTCAGGGGAACGCGAAGGAGGAGATCTGGAGAGAAAAAGACAGACTAACAAGATTTAGCTATATTAGAAAATTCTATCAAAATCAGCGGCGAATATTACCACCGCCTCACACTAAACTGAACACAACCGTTGCTTGGAGGCGATTACAAACAGAAACCTATGTGAGTCCCGTGCAGTTAAAGACTTTCTACCCTGAGATATACGCCTGCGATATATATATATATATATATATATATATATATATATATATATATATATATATATATATATGCAAGTCTGCTAGAGCCACCCTTCAACACCTGTTGTGGGGATGTAAAATATATCAAGAAAAAATGGCAGTCTCCCCGGAAAATCTACGGGCGCGGTGGTCGGCCACGCTGCTCAGCTCAGAACCCCAAGACCAACTTTGGGCCGTCCAGCGAGCCATGGATGCCGTGCGGGAGCAACGGCTCCCAGTGGCCATCTAGGCTGCCCCAGGCCCGGGCCTCCCAATCGCCGGATTTCAAATAAATTTATGTCGCTCACTTTTATGAAATTCATGAGGGTTGACCTCGCCGCACATTACGCCTCACACAAAGCATTAACTTTCTGAAAAACCTGTGGCAACGAAATTATTTCACTTAACGATACGGAGGTCTGTTTGTGAATTGAGATAGTGCTTTAGTTGCATGAGCAGCGCAATGATAGATCATTGGACAATCTAACGCCTAGGTATTTACCTAATTAACCCATTGCAAGCAGTACTTTAACAATGATGTAAGTTAAACAAAGGAGATTAGACGGCGACATAATGAAACAACTTTACGTTTATCACGGTTTAGGGACATCTTTTATTTCATTTTTATTTCCTTAAAGACCCCCGAGGGGGTATTACATAAGGGGTGGGGTTTTTTTTACACACAATATTGTTAACACAACGATCAGTGCGATGATACATCTGATATGCTATGCATGAAGCTTGATGGGCAGGTGATAGGGGCGATGTTGCGAGAAAGGCCGTTCCAGTCTTTTGCTGCTCTGGGAAAAAATGAAGCAGAAAATGGTTTTAGTACGCGCACGTGGGCGAGAAACTTGTAGCGCATGACCAGTGCGATGAGATATGTGGGCTGCAGGGATAATGTAAGGAGGGCAATTAAGTGGTGAGTGAAAGAACTTGTGAAATAGAGAGAGGGTTGCAATGCGTCGGCGGCAAGACAAAGGTGATAAGCTACACTCGGATTTGAGGAAAGAAGCACTGATTTCATATGAATACGAAGCATGAATGAATCTAGCAGCACGGTTTTGAACGGATTCTAGGGTATTAGTGAGACCTACTTCGGGTGGGTTACAGATGGGAGATGCGTACTCTAACTTAGCCCTGACTAATGATTTGTAAGCAAGTAGTTTAGCGTGACTCGGAGCGTCACGCAAATGAAGTTTCAAGAAACCCAAACTTCTTTTTCTTAAATTTTTGTGCGCAAACAAACAGGGACGAAGAAAAGGAGACACAAGGACGCCTTCGTCCCTGTTTGTTTGCGCACAAAAATTTAAGAAAATGAATCTGTTCCAACTAGGCCGACTCGCAGTTATGCCCCAAAGTTCTGTTAGCAGATGACGTGACTTTAGCAATGTGCGTGTTCCAGGACATATTGTTAGATAAGGTGACTCCAAGGTATTTATAAGTGGTTACTGATTCAACGGGGACGTTAGCTATGTTATAAGTGAAGTGAAAGGTAAATTGACGACGAGTGAAGGAAATTAGTTTGCATTTAGTAGGGTTTAGGGACATTAGCCAGTCATCACACCATTTTACTATGTGGTCGAGATCTTGTTGTAGGATCGTATGGTCAGATGGGCTAGTAACGGTTCGGTAAATGACGCAGTCGTCAGCAAACATGTGGATATTAGAAGATACATGCAAAGGTAGGTCGTTAATGTATATTAGGAACAGAAGAGGACCGAGGACAGAGCCCTGAGGCACCACCGATGACACTGGTAGTGGGCTGGATAATTTGTTATTTGTAAACACTACTTGTGAACGGTTAGTCAAAAATTCTTTTATCCAATTTAGTACATTCGGGTGCAAGTTTAAGAAGGATAATTTTAAAATTAGGCGTTTATGGGGTACTTTATCAAAGGCTTTCGCGAAGTCAAGAAATAAGGAGTCGGTTTGTACGTTAACATCAAGGTTAGCATGAAGGTCATGAACATAGATGGCAAGCTGGGTTTCGCAAGAGAGACCCCTACGAAACCCATGTTTAGAATGGTGAAAGAAGTTTTGAGAGTCGAGGGAATTAATGATGTAAGAGTAAATGACGTGTTACATGAGTTTGCAAGGTATGCTGGTCAGGGAGATTGGTCGGTAATTCAGAGGTGAGTTTTTGTTACCGGATTTGAAGATGGGAACGACCTTTCCCACTTTCCAGTCATCTGGAATGATACCTGTAGAAAGAGATTGCGAAAATATTAAAACAAAATAAGCCGAAGCAACGTGCCCTATATTGTTCAGGAGTTTCGCGTTAATTTTGTCTAGTCCAGATGCCGATGACAACTTGACCTTTTCGATGAGGGATGAGATGCCATCAACAGAAAAGCTGATTTCAGGGATGAAAGATGTGACATGACATGAAAACATAGGTAAGGAAGAGTCTACTTCCTTAGTGAAGACAGATGAAAAGGCCTTGTTAAACGCATCGGGACATTCAGCGTCGGAAATAACCTCTCCAGAGTCGTTAGTAAGAGTGGTAGAAGCTACTGCTTGGGGGTTAATTATCTGCTAAAACTTGTGGGGGTTATTAGCTAACATATTAGGCAAAATGTTGTTAAAGAAAGCGAATTTGGCGTTACGAATTCCTGTGAGATAAGCTTTTTCAACTGCATAATACTTTTCCCAGTTTTGGGCGCCCCCTTTAAGTTTGGCATTCCGGAATAAACGTTTTTTTCTTGTTATCTAGCTGGTGCAAAGTTTTGTTAAACCATGGTTTTTGGCTGTTTACACGGATAGTTGTTTTAGGGATGAACATGTGTATTAGCTCGGTTAGTTTCTGCTTAAAAGTAAGCCAGTTTTCCTGAACAGAACGATGGTGAAAATTGACCTCATATGTTGGTAGAAAGGTGCAAAGTTCATTATTAATGGCGTCATAATTACCCTTATCGTATAAGTTTATTGTTTTCTTTTGCGAGAGATGGGCAGTAGGGACAAAACTGAAATCTACATGAGTTACTTTATAGTCACTAATTTCTTGGAGATAGTGAATCGATGACAGGCTATCGGTATGGGTTGTCAGTATTAAATAAAAAATGTTAGAGGAATCGCAAGTGACACGTGTTGGTTGAGTTACTAACTGCGTTAGGTTAAGGCAAGCATCGATAAAATCTCTAGCTTCAGTTGTGTCAGCCGTTGCAGTTTCTTCGCTCCAATTAATACCAGGAAAATTGAAATCTCCAAAAAGAACGAGATCGGCTTTAGGATATGTCAAGGTAAGCTGGTTTAGAATAGTATTAAGTGCGCGAGAAAAGTTAGGATTGTTATATGGGGGTCTATAGCAAACACCCAATAATACAGATTGGGGTAAAGCTTGACATAATACCCATAAAATTTCTAAGTCGGAGTCAAAGTTAATTACAGGACATAGTAATTGTTTACTGGCTGCAATGAGAACACCGCCCCCGCGAGTGCCTTTGCGGTCTTTCCGATAAACATTGAAATTCGCTAAATCGGCGAGTACTTCTGCGTCGGCAACATCACTTGATAGCCATGTTTCGGTTAGTATCATAAAACTGCTATCTGAAGACTTGACAAGATGAGACAGGTGATCACGTTTGGGTATGAAACTTCGAATGTTAGTGAAGATTACGGAAAAAGAAAGGTTAGCTTTTCGTCTAGGGTGAAAACTGGTGATAACTGCTTGATGCCGATATGGTTGCTACTGGATTTCTTGCACTGTTTTTGACGTTTCATTGAATAGATAGAATTTGGAGCCGATGTGCAGTGTTTTGTAGCGTAGGGAAAATGGAACAGATTTCTCTCTTGCAAATTCGACCAAGTGACTTCTGGCGTTCTGAACCCTGCGTGAAAAATCCTCACCTATGCTGTAGGGTGTTCCTTTCAACTTACGTCCGTTTGAAAGGATCCCGTTTTTAGTTTTGTGGAACGCGAATTTCGTTATTATCGGCCTACATCTCCCGTCTGTGTGGCGGCCTAAGCGATGCAAACAATCGATTTCTTTAGGGTCAATATCTATACCTAAGTGGTCACGGCAATGTCGAATGATTATTTGCTCAGATTCGGCATACGATTCAGATGGCTTAGCGTCTGGAAGGCCGTAGAAAATTAGACTGTTACGTCGCGACCTGTTTTCCGCGTGCCTCAATAGCATACGTGCCTCAATAGCATCTGTTAGGCGTGCTGTATGAACGGTGTTATTTTTGAAAACCTCTAGTTCGGCTTGGAGGTATGGCAGAGAATGGTAATGCTTTTCAATATCGGCCATTCTTTTAGTTAGGTCAGATAGGGTTTGCTCTGTTGTTAATAGTTGGTTCTTCAGTCCCTGCACTTCGCTGATTAGCGTTGACTGGCCCGCGGAAAGTTTTTGTAGTTCCACGAGAATAGGATCCGGGCCGGGGTTTGACTCTACGTCACCCGATAATAAAACTAACAACAACTGAACAACATGAGCACACTCAGCAACGGTCGCACAGCAGCGTCTAGGGACGCTGCTGTCCAGTGACTAAACCCTTGTTGCGGAAGCTCGCGGAAGCTCGCTTCTTGCGGAAGGTCGTTCTGCAAGAATCCCTGGTCAGAGATGTTAGATATATAGCACGGTTTCTATAGGGTGTCCCCACTGACGTTAGCCAAGCTGTTCAACTAAACAAAAGATTTCGAAAACACAGTGCAAGATACGATCTTAAGATCATACAGTGTTCGGTCGTCACACCTCTGGCAACTGAACACCGTAGGTTTTATAATTGTGTCTGCAGCGTCTGCACCGTCCTTTTCAAATGTTTTGTTTCGTTGAACACTTCGGCTAATGTTACCTGGTGCACACGGTATAATACGCCATGCGTGTTCCTATTACCGTGCTAGCATTGTTTTGAAATTTCAAATTTCCTATTCCACATGACTCTATATAGCATCCTCTAATTTATTTGCTCCTATGGGGTATAAGCAATGAAGTAAGCAAACTCTTCCCCGATTTGTTCACAAGAAACCTTACAAGCGCATTATAGAGACAATATCTTGTTCTATTCAGAACCAATACGCACCACAGCAACTCTATAAGAATCTCGTGAAGCAGAACGCTGATCTATGCGCAAACCCTCGGCAACTATGATGTACACATAAAAAAAGGAAACAACACAAGCAGAAATAATGGAAGCTTGGCGGGAGCCGTTATCTCGGCAATACATCTCTCGGGAATGCCGAAGAGCTGTCTGGCCAGGTGTCTAGCAAAACCGTCGATTCATCGTCAGTACAGCAAGTAGCTGGCCGTCTTCGAGATAACGCTGATACACAAGCGCGCTCGTTTGCAAGTACCGAGGTGAAGTGACAGCTTCAGGGTGTGTTTCTTTTTATTGTGCTTTCTTTAGTTGTGCGTCATGTCATACGTCATAGCGGGAATTTCGAATTCTTTAAGGTCGATACGCCACGTGGTGGCGAAAAAAGGAAACTGTACGAAATGTCCCTAATTCCTGGTATTGTGCGTGCAATAAACGCCTTTACAATAATAATAATAATGCAGTAGGGGGTCCATGTTGCGGGGGATAGGCGCAACGGTGAGTGTTGTGCGGACGTGATCTGGGACTGGGTGAAGTCGGGCTGCCCCCGGGGGGTACCAGGGTACCAGGAGCTGCAGAAGGGCGCGGCCTGTGGGTGTGAGCATTACTCGCTGGAATGAGTGGCCATTTGTGCTTTGCATAGCTCTGTGAAGGTGTTATGGATCCCTTTGGCAAGGAGTTTGCTCGTTGGGGCACCAGGTGGGAACTTTAAGGCCACCCGATAGGCCCGACAAATCATGGCTTCAACTTGGTCACGTTGTTGCTGATTTAGGTGATGGTAGGGGAGGCCGTAGACGATTCGACTCACTATCAGACTTCGAACAAGCTTGAGAGTATCTTCGCCTATCTTCGTTTAGGAGGCCAACACAAACAGAAGTTATACAGTGTGTGCAATTCACAGCATAAATTTTACGTTTTCTTTCTTAAGGTGCTTCTGCTTTTGACACAGTGTCAAAAATGGCGTGAACGTAATTCAGCAGCAACGGGGAATAATATACAAACCATTCACGGTGGCGCAACGATTGCCTCTCAATAGGGAGTGCAGACACAGGAGATCGCGGCAAGCGGAAGAGCCCCAATCCGTGGGGCTCTTCCGCTTGGACTCTTCCGGGGTGGGACTCTTTCGTGGGACTCTTCCGCGGTGGGCTCACGCGGTGCATGAGCAAACACCCTTTGCAGAATAGTGAAGCCCGGTACGAACAGGGAGTGAGTGCGATTCTAAAATTAGCCCTAAGACCCCCACTAGATCTGACATGGGGCCACGAAGGAAGATGCAGACACCCGAAGAAGAAGCCGCTCATCTTGAAGCGCGTCTCGCGGCCAAGCGAGAATCTGCGTGTCGGCCGCCAGGCGATTAAGATACCGTGCCCAGCAGCACTTAGCATTTTCTGGCAAAACTTAGTCAAGCCATGTAAAACCTCGAAGAAAAAAAAAAACGCTTCACCTTGTACTCGGCCGCGCAACGCTTGAAACAGCTAAGCTGGGCGATCGTAGCCCAGCATTTTCCGGAAGTTCACGTGAACTTTTCATCTTATTACTCTTGATGACGATGATTTCTTTTCGCGCGTCTCGGATTTACGGCCGTCACTGCGCATTGCATAGCGCAGCTTGCAACACCGACACCACGTTGAAATGTCGACACCCTGCACAACGCGTTCCAGCAGACCCGCTCCGACAATTCGCCTCTCTCTCGCTCTCATTATCTTTCCCGAGCATAGCACTTCGCAGAGCACGAGCGTGCGAACGCGCCAGCTGTGAACGAAGACGACGATGCTCGAACGCAATCATATGGTTTGAATAAATGCATGTTCCACGAGCATGGCTGTATAGCCTAGGGATTACGACTCTCACCTTTGGACTGTGGGTGCGCGATTTCGAATTCCGCCTCGGCAAGAAAGTAAGAAAGTTGTATATATTCATACAAAATACGACTGACTTAAGCAGCTTCGCTGTTAAAAGCTAGGTCGATCACCAGCTCCGCTATTTACTCCACCCTTGCACCACTAGTGCAAGCTGCCCACGTTTTCTTTTTTTGCTCTTGTTTCCCTTTTTTGTAACATCTCTCTTCTATTATTTTTTATTCCCCTTACCCCCTTTCTCCAGCACAGAGTAGCTAGCCGGTCTGAGAACTGGCGAGCCTCCCGTTCTTTCCGACTATTCCTCCTTCGTTCCTTCATGTGTGGTTCATAAATCAAGGGATCGTGAAATGCGTGTATGTTAGGCCGGAACTCATCGAATAGTTGCATGCCAAACGGATTAAAAGATAATGAGCATTTTATTTCTCTATCATCATGCATAAAACAAACAATTGTAAGCAATATCTGGATTTCTAGCGACCCTTCTAAAGTTGGGGCCGACGTTTAGTCCGATGCCATTTATAATTTTTTGCCAATTCTGGTTGCGTTCTTCCTCATAGCATCCTGTTTGGTCTAGACATACCTGCGTTATTCATATAAAGTGTCGCTTTCGCCGAGGTACCAAGATACTCTTAACAGAATAGATAAGTTTAAGTGAAGACCAGTTTATTAGCAAATGCTTCTTTCTGCCCGCATTTCAGCACCACGCCCTCTTGGTGTATGAGCATGAAATATTGGCTAAAATTGTTTAACACTGACTCTATACTTCCTTTCAGATACCTGTTTCTGTCTTTTGTGCCCAGATGGACCTTTTTTATCTTGAATTGTATGTACAAGTTACACTATGGATGTTTTCAAACTTTCTATGTGCAAGGAACCTGGCCGAACTTGGTAAACTAGAAACAAGAATTATTGCCTTGAGTCTGTGCATAGCCGATATATTTCGCCAACTATGTCTTAGGTATTTAAAAGAAATCGTAACACGAAATTAATAGTTTCTTTCCCTTAGAATACCGTTATCAAACGTACTCTAAAGCACGCGGCTCCGCCGTTACGCAAGCTCGCGTACCATACACTTGTTTATGCCAAAATAGAATATGCATCAAACATTTGTAACCTACATCAGACATACCTAACTCATCACATTGAATCCATACAGAAACCTACGGCGCTTTTTACATTTGGCGACTACTCACATTCTCCTAGGCTGACGGCATTAATCGGTTGCGCTCAGCGAGAATGCTTTTCAAATAGTCGCAAAGCCCCTCTTTATTTGCACTCTCACAAACTTAACCATCATTAAATTCTTCCCGATGATTCATTTCAGTGCTTTGTAGCCATTTTCCTATGCCGCGATTACCCATTCAAAGTTGAACGCCCCGCATTCTACTTCCATTCCTTTACTCGTTTATTCGAACTAAGCACTATAGTCGATTAGAATGATCTGTCATCGTCCATCGCTACTAAAACTAACATAGAGAACTTCCTGAAGGTACCTCGATGTACTGTACCCTAAGCGCACGGACAGATATTGACGTATCTTTTTCGGTGCTTGCTTCTTTTCCTTGCACGTTTTCCTTGCCTTATGATGGTGAGAGCGTTCTTATCTTCACCGGCGCTCATAATGAGAAGCACCGACGCGGCGCGCAGACGCAGAAGCGGCGCCGCACCCTTTCGCCACAGTACGCTTGCAATTTTCCAGGCATGTTGAACTGCTTTACCCAAAGGACACAATTTATTGCATGTTCCGGTTTGCGATCTTCGGCCAGATATATGCTCTCTAGGAATGAAACTTACAAATGCATTTTTTCTACTTGTTGGCCTTGTTTTCTGTGTACATATGATGTATCACATTTTTCTATACACAATTTCTGATGTACTTATATTATGCATTTTCTGACTTCTAAACATTTCATCCATATTTTCGTTTATTGAACAAAACTCTATAGATAGGTGTTACAATTCAATTGCAATGTTCTACTCCTTCAGTGTGCTACTCCTGACGCCCCCATGTTGCATTGCTACTATACGCACTCTAAATCGTTCTCTGATGGCATTGGGGGATTTTTGAAGAAAATGGCAACATCGAAATATAATTATTTATCTTGGGCGCTCTAGCATTTCTATTTATCTATTCCGTTGTCACTTTTTAGTCTTTATTTTTGACACGAAAATATTACTTGATGCAGTTTCTTTTAAAGTACTGAGTTTTTAGACTCTTCCTTTTTTTTTAGGATACCGGGTCCTAAATTAAGCTTTGTCTAAAGTACTGCCTTACAAGGCATATAAACTTTTGAACTTCAATCAACTCGCCAAAATTGGGTTGATGAATTGAGCCCACAGAGTTTTTTTACATCAGGATAACAGCATCACATAGCTTTGTGTTCACTTTTTTTAAATGCTACCGCTTCGTATAATCTACAAATGGTTTATCGCTGGGTGCGGTACAATTTTAGATGCTGTATTATTTTATGTTGATCATACGCTACGGATAAAGTAGGCCACCTGAACTACGAAAGTTGTGAATATCTATCATCTTTAATTTGACTTGTACCATGAAAGAAACAACAGGGATTACAGAGAAGCATGCAGGCAGCGCAGACTCTCAACAGAATATTTATTGCACACGACGTAAACGCGAAGGTGAATATGCATGCGCAACCGAAACCGAGAAAACAAAAAACATCAATTCAAAGATGAATCGAGACCAACTAGCCCGGCTGTCTGTTCTGGTATTTGTGAATTATGTAGCTAGGCCACAGAAACCATTTTTATTGCTTGTCGTTGAAAGCTTGCCAAATAAGCAAGTATATATATATATATATATATATATATATATATATATATATACACAGGCCAAGAACTGTGATTCGGGCTTAGGTGTCACCTAACACTGCGATAAAATATTGCCCGCATTAATCCGCATAAGGTTGAATACTCACCAGTGCGTATATCGAAATCCTAGTCTTAATTAAACGTCATTAGGCGAAGGCATGAGAACAAATTTCATAA
Organism: Dermacentor silvarum; assembly: GCF_013339745.2. Taxonomy (NCBI): domain Eukaryota; kingdom Metazoa; phylum Arthropoda; class Arachnida; order Ixodida; family Ixodidae; genus Dermacentor; species Dermacentor silvarum. The sequence continues at coordinate 132,836,428 of NC_051161.1, read as the reverse complement.
CGCTCCTGTGCGTCTCATGTACTGCAACGACTACTTCCTGTCTACGATTTTATTGATTGTTGGCAACAAAATAACCGAAAATAATATAGCAACGATTTGACAGGATGATGTTCCTGACTGATATATGACACTAACATCATAGGGACGCCATCCAAGAGACATTATGGACGTACGGGAAAGAGAACAATTTAGGAAATTAAAGAAATGTTTCAGGCATCACAAGTACATTCTTCTATGTCTTGCTATATGTGAAATGGCAACACAGTATTACTGAACCCAAAGCTTCAGTAATTAATGCGTTTGCTTTCGCCGAGAGTAAATGCAGGAATAAGTGAAATACGTGCGAATCCATGTGTAGTATTTTTTACTCCTTCAAATAACTTGACGTGCAAAGCAGCTTTGTTTAAATACTACTGCTTAATAATGTCTAAAATCTTTCTATCTTTCCTGTTTATATTGTCCATTCTCCTCCTCCTGGGGTAGTGTAGCCATTGAAACTTAAAAAAAGAAGTGCATTTATTCGGCAGGGCTTCAACGAAATATGATAGCAATGCACTGGAAAACCAGCAAATGGGATCTATAATTTCAAGCTCAAAGCTAGCGTGCATGGTGCATATATTTACACTATTCTTGGATTTATTGAATACAGATATAAAACTAAAGTCGTTCAGACTACCCGATTGAGGTCCGAACCGCTCTACAAAATGCTCTCTGTAGCGCAGTGCCGACCAAATCAAAGGAGGGTGCATAAGCCACACCAGTCACAATGACCTGGGACTCAGACACATCAGATTGAGAACAGACCAATTCAAAACCAAGAATAAATATATCTTGAACAACCAATAGAACTTAAAAAAGGCTGCAACACTCCGAACATATGTTAAACTCAAAAAAGTGCATTGTCAAAGTAAACAACCTAATTCTTCATAGCACCTTAAATATGTTATAACAGGAACAACGTGGATCTAATTTATAAATTGTAATTGCTGTGAAAGCGGCGACAATGTTGGTATTTCAATATCTGTCATTGTTAGGCCTGCCCAGTGGGCTTCTCAAAATCTATATTTTCTAGGGTCTATGTTGGCTTTGTGTAAATGTACGCTTCCGGAAACGTCTCAATTTTTAACACGAAAGTGTTTTATGCCGGGGTCCACCAAGACTTCACTGACGTATTTCCGTCACGGAAATACGTCATAGAACATAATACAAAGAAAGAAACCAGAAGAAAAAGTTCCACAAACATGCAAAATTTGAAAATCGAACCCACGACCTCTCGGTCCGCGACGATAGATCGCCGAGCGTTTAACCCATTGCGCCACAAACGCATTTGCAGAGAGCTACACAGACGCGCCTTATATATCTAACACTCCTCCGTGTACCCGCGCTCTTGCTCGGGGCGGTGCCGCCGCCTACGAGCAGAAAAGAGAAGTACTGCATTATGACACTAACGCGCACCGACAGTGAACGCTTCGGTGGTCTCAGCACTACGACGCCTCGATGCCAGCATTTGAAGGGACGCTGGCATCAAGAAGCACTACCAACGCCACCTAGGTGGCGTTCACCGTACTCAGCACAGCGGAGCGTGGCCTCCGCAATTAGCTCTGAAAATGTTTCTGAAGTTGATCGCGGAGGCTGCAATTACGACGCGCTGTACGCGCTGATTTGACTCGGTGACGATTCAGTTACGTGCTTTGTCTTGCGCGTTGTATTAGTGTGTCAGTTACGTGCTTCGTCTTTCGCGTTGTGCTAGCGTGTGCAGCGTAGTGCAGCTTCCATATGCACGACGGTTGCTCATGGTCATCGACGTTGGTAGTCGTGATGGAGGAGACGTGCCACCAGGCGTCAGCGTGGGTGCATCAACGCCTAAGGCCGCTTTAGCCACAAAACACCAATAGACATTATATAGCAATGTGCAATAAACATTACACTACTTCTGTGAAGACACGTTTCACTTTCGTGTTCTATACCGATTCCTATATAAGAGGGATCAACCACATTTTTCTTCTTTTTTACTTTATTCATCTACGTCATGAGCTTGTCATGCAGATTTTCTCGAGTAAGTATCTCTATTTTCCGGCTTGGCAACGTTTTACTTTCGATTTATCTGAGATTTTAATGAGCTATGATGAATTTTTACAAGGTCATTAGATTGTTGACATTAGTAGTTGTTGAGCGCTATACGAGTAAGCAGATCTCATTCTCTTCAGGCTACCTGTCATCTCCCTTTATTTCCCACACCTCATTGTTAACATGTGTCGTGGATAGGCCCACCATACGCCTTGTAGAAGGCAGACGAAAAAGAATAGAGGTTCAGAAAAACAGCGTATAGCCTTAACCTCTGTCGAATGCTATACAATAATATTTGGCGTAACGGACAGGACTCGTGAACCTGATGTGGGTTACTTTAACAACTACAAGACACAAAGATGGGCGTGTAGCATCCAAATTCGTCAACTGGATGGTGAGGACGTTGTTGAGTAAGACGCCAGGTACCCCGAGTTTCTCAGCTGTGTGCCGTCCATGGCAGCGACAACAGTGGAAGGTGTCCGCAAAAAGCCTGCTCTCACAAAATAGTGGCACTGTCGAAAAAATATAGTAAACTTGTTCTGAAGCGCATGCTGGAAAGACAATGAATACAGATTCAACATCTGCCAGATGTTCTTATTGCAACCCATCAACTATCGATTCATGGTGCCACTATGCAACATGGTGCCGCCGTGTGTTGGTGCCACCAACAAAGGTTGTGGGCTCGAGTGCCTTAAATCTAATTAATTAAGGTAGAGTTAATTAAGGCACTTGAACCGGCGACCCTTGGCGGTACCTAAGGCAAAGTTAATTAAGATAGAGTTAATTCTGGCCCTGAAACCCGTGACCTTTTGTGAGAGAAAACCAGTAACAGGAAGTAACAACACATTCGAATGATTCGTGGCACCAACATGCCACGGGGTGCCACCATGGTGCCACTAACAACGGTCGTGGGTTCGAGTGCCTTCATTAACTCTACTATAATTAGGACAGAGTTAATTAAGGCACGCGAACCTGGTGCGAGTGGAACCCACGGCCTTTGGTGTTACTCAAGGCAGAGGTAATTAAGGCACAGCTAATTAAGGAAAACAAGGCACTCGAACCCACGACGGTTTGTGGACGTCGAACCACGTTTGGTGGGAGAAAACAAGTATTTGGAAGTAACAACGCATTTTGGAAGTAACAACGGAACAACGCATGTCAAGTAATTTTAATGAATGTCTCGTGAGCGCTCCGGCTGTCGCATTCAACCTGCGCTAAAGTGACTGCGAACTTTTTTTAGAGGGCATGATGTTCAGGTTGGTGTCTTAACCTAACCTGCGTAACACAATCAAATGGTCAGCTCCCGGAAATCATACCCTGTATTGATGAAAAATTAGCATGACCAAATGGAATGCCTTCATGACTGTCGGTGAGGTTTCAGGGCTTCATTTACAAGAAAGTTCGCACAATCAGAAAACTTTGAACGGGATGCACATCTCGCACATCTTACCTAGGAGTTATCACTCGGTGCAATATGTATCTACATGCATCGGAACGTTTCTTAATATTGAATTGAATTGCGGGGTGTTACGTGCCAAAACCCTGATTTCATTATGAGGCACTCCGTAGTACCTCACATTCATTTTGACGGCCAGGAGATGTTTAACGTGTATCCAATGCACATGAAAGGGGTGTTTTTGCATTTCTTCCTCATCGAAGTGAGGCCGCAATGGCCGGGATTTGATCCCGCGTCCTCGAGCTTAGCAGCGCAACACCATAGCCGCTAAGCCACCGCGGCGGGTGTTTCTAAATACAGTCGCTGATTATATAGCAAAAACACCTGCTTTATACTACCGCATGGTTAAAGCGAACAGTACTCAAGAAATAACGCAAGGACCGACGCAAGGACCGACTGTAATCGATGATTAGTCATGCATAAATACCGGATGCTCTTGACCCGGCGAGCAGATTTAGACGAGCGACGATCGCACTCACCGGTATTGTCGCGCTCCGAGTGTGACTTGTTTTTCTGGTCAGATGTTCTCCCAATAAAAAGTTCCGTCGCGCAATGAGCAGTGTCCTATTCTTGACGTCACGACAAAGCGACAATATCAACGAAAGAAAATTTGAGTAGTTTTGCTTCGCTCACGAGTGAGATATGTTCGTGTGTTCGTTGAAGGCTGAAACCAACATTCTTAAAGGAGTTTCCACCCTTTGGGTTTTTTCTTATCCCACAAGAATAATCGTCATCGGTGTTGTCCGCATTTCCTGTCTTTAACGCTGAGAGCCCGGCACTTCCAAGTCACGAACGGCATGCGCGTTGTCATCGTGACGTAGCATACTCGACAGGAAAGCAGCGAATTCGCCGTTTTCAACAAAGGAAACGCAAGCAAGGCAGACGGCGATTATCGTTGTATGGTAAGCTAAACCCCAAAGGGTGCAAACAATTTTCACAGTGTAAACTACATGTATTTTTTTATTAATTCAATTTGAGCTTGCTCACATTTTAAATTTGCCTGTAAGGTGAGCGAGAGAGAGAAAAAAAATAATTTTATTGTGCCCGAAGTGTGGTTAGAGGAGGGGGTAATGATTAAAAGCCTCTTCCCTTCCCCCTTTAGACTTGAGATGGGCAAAATGGCTCACTTCAGTGAGCGGCTCGGAACGACTCAGCTCACTGAAATGAACCGGTTCATTTGAACGGCTCACCGGTTCACTTAAACGTGTAACCTGTGTTATACGTATTCTATAGCTATCTGGCCTTGAAGAAAAAACGATATATGCATCGTTTAATAACCGTGTTATTGGTATTTACGCTATGTTTAGAGAATATATATATATATACATATATATATAATAAAAGCATGAATATATAGTTGTAATTAATGAAACTTTCTTTTCTGATATTGGGGATAAAATGCTTATGATACTGTAACAGACAGAATGCGACGTACTTTTTCTCTGAAAAAATGTATAACTTCATCGTCATTACATAAGCTTGTCTGTTTTTGTGATACATTAAAATCAACTTTTGTCAAAATAAGAACACAAAATGATTGTACATTATGTTTCAACTTTATTCATTTATTCAAATACGTACGTTCACTATAATATGAGTAAGCTGTAACGCCATGCAAAATGAATGTAGAAATCATTTCTTGAAGTACAATACAAAAATCATACGAAAGATCCACAAAACTGCCGCACGTACCTTTCGTTCTTTTCTCTTGAGTGCACGCGCGATACTGGCGATCATGCCATCATACGCCAGAACAAAAAAAAAGAAAAAAAAGAAATTAAGTTATATTACAACACAACAGATCATTGGCCTCGTTTTAATGACGTGCTAATGACACACTCAGAAAATGCACTGAAGTGGATGTCGTGGGCGGCATTTTCATGACTACACTAATTAGCACAAATGAAGACCAGGACGTAAACTGTGCGTTCACCTTTTGTCTTTAAAAACACGGAAGACCATATTCGAACTGTTATTGGACCAGCGCACGATGTGCGATCGGTGAGAGTTGTGAGACATCGTTGGAACAGCAGCAGGCAACGAACGGTACCATCCTTTGCCAATTAAGGCTTCTTTACTTCTCCCCTCGGTGACATCGGGTGCCACATCATATAGGACGCACAAAAAACCAAAGGGACTGCTGCGCACACCACACACTGCGAGTGAGTACCAGTAGCGCGAGTCTGCCCACACCGGCCACCATTCGTCGGTCAGAAATGGAAACCTCGAAACCCAGCAGAAGACCCAGTTCTGCCGGAACGGTTTGGCATGGCTCATTCAAGGAGACAGAACCTGCTTCCTCACTTTAAAAGAACCACCGCTCACTTGCTGCACCACGGCTCACTCGCTCTCCAACAGAGCGGCTCAAAAGATCCGGCTCGTTCCTGAGCGCTCTCTAGGAACGGTTCCTCACGCTCAGTGAACGAGTGAGAGCCGGCATCCTCTCTCCGAGAGAACCGCCGCTCACTTCCTTTACAAAAATGGGTTTGACCTTTCAGTCACCGCGAGTCACCAACCAGTCATAGGCGCCGACTACGGGGGGGGCTCTGGGGCTCGAGCCCCCTCCAGAATTTTTTCCTAGGGGGGGGGGGGGAGGGGCTGATCCCCTCCCCGCCCGCCCCCTCAATGTCATTACCGGAGTTCTGTTACCCACATAATTTGAGGATTCTCTTCCGTTGCCTCCACATTTTCACTTTTGTGGCTAAAACCTTACGGCACCATTGTTGGCGCGGACGTGCATGGCTCTTAATTTATACTTTCGCTTTATTTCGGAAAATCCTGAAAATAGGAGGACAAGGGCATTAGAAGCACCAGCGGCGGCTACCTCATCCGTGTTTCCTCACTTTAACATTTTTAAAGAATTTCCGCCGAGAACACCACGTATAGCTAGAATATATTTAAATATATGCAAAGGACAATGTTTATTATATTTTTTAAAGAGAAGCAGGTAGCCAACTAAATGGATAGCATGTACCTAGAGAATGAATATATTGATGTATGTTCACCTCACTTCAAATTACTTTGCGTGCTTTTTTGACCCCGAAAAAAAAACCTGCAGACTTCAGCGACCTCTTCGGCAGAGTCTTATATCAATGGCTTGTGAAAAGCACGTGAGTGATATGTGCCTGAATATTGATTCTCTTTCCAGTAGGCAATGCTAACAACTGGCGACAATAAATGAAAAAAAAAGCTCTTCTAATTATTTAGAACATTTACGCATTAGGAATGGAAACATCGCCTCTTGCAAGCTGCAAAGGCCATAAATACGGGGTGTTTCAGCAAACACTTTCAAAAAATTTCAAAGGTTGCCTGTGGCAGATAGCACAATTCCAGTTCATGAGCTGGTGTACTCGAAGAGGTGGACATTACTTGCACAAAAAATTTAAATGCATAATCGACTAATTAAAAAATCACAAATGAGGTTTTTAGCATATTAACTTATGGCCCGTGTTGCAATTTACAAATTGTAGCCGTGGAATTCGCAAGGTGGATGCACTAGGAACTAATTCTCAGGCTGGCACCAGTTTCGAGGTATTAATTCCCTAACATTGCGGAGAAATGCATTGGCGTTCCAGTTACTTTTGCGCTTACCCGCCGTGGTTGTTTAGTGGCTATGGTGTTGGACTGCTAAGCATGAGGTCGCGGGATCAAATCACGGCCACGGCGGCTGCATTTCGATGAGGCGAAATGCTAGAACACCCGTATACTTAGATTTAGGCGCACGTTAAAGAACCCCAGGTGGTCTAAATTATTCCAGAGTCCTCCACTACGGCGTGCCTCATAATCAGATCGTGGTTTTGGCACGTAAAATCCCATAATTTGTTCTTTTCATACTTTTGTGCTTTGATGCATTAAACAACGTTTTGTTAATTGGTACGCCAATGTATTTCTCCGCAAAGTTAGATAATATCTCGACACTGGTGTCAGCCTGAGATTTAGTTCAAAGTGGATCCACACTCCAGGGCTAGAATTTGTAAATTGCAACATGGGCCATAAGTCAATTAGCTAAAAACTGAATTGGTTAATTTTGTTCATTAGTCGATTATACATTTCATCTTTTTGTGCAAGTAATGCCCGCCTCTTCGAGTAGACGAGCTCATGAACTAGAATTGTACTATCTGCCACAGGCCACCTTGAAACATTTTGGAAACTGTTCGCTGAAACACCTTGTATATAGAATTCACTCAGTAACCGAAATGATGCCAAGCCTGATTCACTCAAAATCAGAATAAATAGAAGTCCGAGTAAAAGCGCAGACTCAAAGTACTAAAAAAATAAAAAAGAGTGCATTTTGTCCGGGAAGGCAAAGCAGTATTACTGATAGCGAAGTAGAAGATAATTACACGAAGGAAGGTTCTTACCGTGTAAATCTGTGTAAGAATCACACCCGTGTAAGGGCCACACCTAAAATTTGACAGCCAGTATAAAAAAAAGACATCCAACCGAGAAGCAATCACGTTCCATGCGCTGATTCCGATCGGGCTCAACAGCGAATTGTCGCGCGCAGCGTACTTTCACGCGTCGCAACTGGATGTCGAGAGGAGGCGATCGCGGAGGTTTACTGTGGATTTCATATATACTCGTAGTTAGAAAAATAAGGTCTAATTACCCGCTCCCATGAAAGGCTCGTCAAAATCACGACAGAAAAGTGTGGCCCTTACACGAGTCTATACTAGAGCACTGCACGGGCTCAGGCTTACCCGAAAGGCCGGGCCGGGCCGGGTAGAGCAGTTTTTTCACGGGCTCGGGCCGGACTCGGGCACGGCATGTGCTTTTTGACCCGGGCCCGGGCCGAGCTCGGGTTTTTTGACGCGGGCCCGGGCCGAGCTCGGGTTTTTTGACGCGGGCCCGGGCCGAGCTAGGACTTTCTGGCGCTGTTCATGTAACGTGCAACGAGTTATTCTCACCCGTCTAACTCTGAAAAACTTGTCTTTTTCAGTCTCAGTCCGGTATCGGGCCGCGCTCGGGCCTAAGGTAAAAGGGTGGTGGGCCGGGCTGGGCGGGTAACATAGATTATTTCCGGGCCCGGGCCGGGCCCGGGTCTCGCCATAAAACTTTTGGTCGGGCCCCGGTGGGCAGCCGAACGTAAAAACGGGCCAGGCCGGGCTGAATATATCGGCCCGTGCAGTGCTCTAGTCTATACGTTAGTTATATGGCCATATAAATTGTAGTAAACGTTCAACTAAAATTAAAATAGTAAGCATAGTGGACATAATAAGCACGGACCGTGTAAACCTGTAAATAGCTGACTGGATGACCTCGAGCACTCGCTCTCACAACGCAAGCATTCTGAAGAACGCCGGCAGCGGAGGCAAACGGTTCGTACAGCCGCGCGATTCACTGCAACTCTGAAAATTAGATTCGTCATCATTATCTGTCTATTATCTGCCTCTGTGAGTGATGTGCGATGACCTCTGTCTCTTAACTCTGCAACACTAGGGGCGCCGAAAGACAGCCCGGCAAGGAAGACAGCGCGCATAAAGTTAGCAGCCATCCCTGGTCGCCCTTTATCATTGCACCCACCAATGATTACCAACCGCTAGATATGGCACGCGGACCCCATAAGTGTCAGCCGCGCACAGTCATTCACAGCTACGGCCGTGCTAGAGGAGAAGACGCCTGCTCTCCGTCCCATTCGCGTTTGATTACATGACCCAGAACTAACCCGAATATTGAGCGCGTGGGAAATAAGACCCATTAACCCGCCATCCTTTTCGGCTCACTGTTACGTGTTTTTTCCCGCACCGACAGGGTCACTCATGTATATGGCTTTTGGATTTAAGGCGGAACATCACGGCGACGACAACTGCGACAATGTTCCTGAAGTGTCGATATAACTGCTTTCACCTTAAAGCTAGAAATAGGAAATTGTTTGCAGAGGGTATATATATATATATATATATATATATATATATGTATGTATGTATGTATGTATGTATGTATGTATGTATGGGTAGCTTTCGGAAAGGTGGTCGGGCCCCAGCCCCTCCCGGAAAAATGAACACTTTCCGCCTATCAACCAGTCACCCCAGTCACCTCCCTGTGGACTCGTCCTTCCTCTATACCGAGTCTGCAGATTTTCTACAGACTCCGTGCAGACAGCCTGCGGAATTGTCTGTATAATGTGTGTGCACGCCCAGTGCGCGCGTGTGTGTGTATGCGTATACGAATATATATATTCTGAACCATGATAGGTTTTATCATTACAAAACGGTTAGTTTTGCGATTTTTACATTACGAAAACTTTGCCACTGATTACTATAAGCACAGTCTGACAATGGCAGTAACCTAAGGCAATTAATTAATATTAATTGAAATGAGGTAATGGCTACATAACCTGCATTAAATACAGCAGTGGTACTATGGGTCGATACACAGCCTTGATGTAAGCATACATATATACAGGGTGCCACACAACGCCATGCGATCACCGTAAACATGGTCACTTCTGGTGCCGGCCAACAGATGGCGCCACCGGGAGCACGGGAGTGCCGGCAAAATTACAGCTGCTACTATTTTCCCGTCTTCAGCTGTCGGCATGTCGGTATATGTGCGTGCGCGCTGCATCAACGCCGGCCGATGTGTAGTGTATTTGTGTGTATATACGCTGTGCCGACAGAAAGTGTGGTGCTTTTATTGCGATAGCAATTATATGGACACTCAAAAGCAGATTTCTGCCGTCGGCGTCGCCGTCGCCGTCGCCGTCGCCGTGAGGTTCCGTATGACGTCAATGGAGATGAAATCGTGGCCGCCGGTAAGTGGTTCTTGAGGGAAAGGGAAAGGTTGGCGCTATCTTCTGCAGCCCTTGAGGGAGCACGGCTCAGCGCCAACGGGGAGGGGTAAGTGGGAGCGAAAGAAGGGATAGAGTGGAGACGCCATGGCTGGGCGAAGCAAAACCGGCAGGCATAGGCGGCACGTATCAGGCCGAGATGGAAGGCCTTGGTGTGCTGCAGAGTCTGCAGGGGTGTTGTGCCAGGCCGGTCAGGCCCGGGGTGGAGTGGGAGGCCGTGAGGCCTTCCCGCTTGTAGAAATGTCCTTAGAGGCGTGCGGAGAGCCCTGACGAGTCAAGGAACTCCACGACGCCTCGAAGTGCAGAAAGGTGGTGTCGGCCGGGGAAGAGGAGATCTTCCTCCTTGCCACAGGGGAGGCCCAGGCGGCGGAACTCCTGCAGGAGTGGGCCCCGCTGCTGGAGGTACGCCGGGCAGGCCAGCAGGAGATGTTCGATCGTCTCCGGCTCCCCGCAGGAGCTGCAGGCCGGGGACGTCGCTCGTCCCAGTCGGTAGCTGCGTGCTGCCGTCCAGCTGCAGCCGATGCGGAGCCGGAGAAGGAGCGAGGTCTCCCTGCGAGCCAGGCCTCGCTGGGGGAGTGGTCGTGGGGGGCATCCCGGCCGCGCGCCGCCGAACGCTGTATGTGCGAGTGAAAGGGCGCGAGGGACGCGCTCTTTCACGGGGAGTGAACGCACGGCGGAGAACAAACGCGCGTTCTGCGCCGTGCTTCCTTAAGGGCTGCAGAAGTAGGCGTCTCTTTCCTCCTTTACAATCACCATATATGTAGAGCAAACGCGCCTTCTTCAGTTTCTGTGTATCAATGATCCAAAACCACGGGGACCACGTAATGTAGCGTGCAGTATCCTTCGTGTGCTACGCCGATGATTATCGTAGTTAGGCCCGTCGCACTTTCTTTGTTCCCGTCTCGTAAAAAGCCTCAGGTACTCTCGCTACGCTCGCATCGGATAAGAGTGCACGGAAGAATTTGTTGAAAGTCGTGCTATCACGTGCTACTAGTTCATCCACAATTCTACAGTGCTTACGCTGGATGGGCCGTGCACCGACGGTTCTTGCCGCGGTACTTGTACGATGCCGCGGAACCTGTGACACGAAGGAGCGGTTGCCGAGTACGCCTGAAAGGTAAGTCGGGCGCTTGCGCGAATTCTTGTAGTCCGTGAAATGTACATTGTTATATTGATGGCAAGATGACTAGTAAAGCGACAAAAATGATAGATATGCTTTCCCAATCTTCGTTGTTTTGTGGCAGTGCAGATATTGCATACAGTTTCATGAAAATTGCCCTGAAACGTGTTGATGTTGGCTGAAGGTTTATCGTTTATTTGCTTTATTCTATGAAGTGTGCGAGCGCCGGGGATTATTTGTTCTCAATGGGCACAAAATTCAAGCAGGAAAAGTTACCGTTTGTGTCCGTAATTTCTCAGCGAGAAATATTGTATACGTATTGCTAGAAGTACGTCGATGTGTTGTCTTCACGGCTAACGACTGCGTGAGATGGCACCCGATTGCTTTGTCTGACGCATTGCCAAATTTTAGCTTATATACAACTTGTTTTTATTTATAGAATGCCGTCAGACAGCCTGCATTTCTTGTGTTGGAAGTCCTGTGTGTTCTCGTGTATTTGTAAAGGTTTCTGATTTTACTAAGACGCCGAGATTTCGACAGCAATGTTTCTTTTTAAACGAAATATCTTTTTTGTTCTCTCTCCTGAAAAAGGGGGGGGGGGGGGGTCTGTTCTTTTTCAGCGCGTCGTCCTTTGGGACAGTGCTTTGTTCCGCCGCATAAACAAATTAGGTTTTCCAACGCTTTTCATGTGCTCAAGAATTTTCTTCATAGTAGAATTCACACTTCACTTACTATAGATCTGCCTTCGACTGGAGCTTTTGATAGTCGTTTCATGTTTGCTGCAGTGTCATTTGCATGTTAAATAACCGCCTGTGATGTAATAATCGGACATTTGTACAGCCACATGCAGCTTCCTGGAGCTGGTTGTACGAGACTTTTCACAATATAACATGATCTTGGTAAATCGCAAGTTTGCAGTTAAAACAAAGATTACAGTATACTGAAATTTTTTTATTGTTTAGTAAAGTCACGATTTTGGTGAGCCAGAGTCATCTCTACACCCCATACGAACCTCTGGCACTTCTGCAACCTGACAACACGGCAAAGCGTCTGATCTGCATGCTGCGACAAGGTGTGTACAAGATGGTCACTGCCACTTACACGAGCTCTAGGTTTTGGTTGGTATAATTCATACCTGGCAACTTTCCTCAGTTGCCCGACAAAAGCAGGAGGGCTTTGGTCACCTTTATTGTTACAATTTTTTGGACCTCAGAACAAAACGCCACAAAAGGTGGTTTAAAAGTGTTCGAAGCCCGGAATTCAACATTCCGTAATACGGCACTCTGGATTCCAATTCATCTGTATTCCGGGTGGTCACTGTTGACTTAGCAAAATTCAGGAAAGTGTTCAAGCTACGTAACCATTGTATTTTGCCAATATACGGCAAGACATTGTTCCTGATATTGTTTCAGGGTTGTACTTCACAAGATATCTCCCTAAATTATGTCTCTAAAATTCACTCTTCTTTTGCAGAATGTACATGCAGCAAGTTCAAGTGCGCAGACCTCAAATTGAAGAGGGCATAGTCTCCATGCTGCAGAAAATGGGGTCCAAGAGCGACTCCTCTTCCAAGGAATCAAGTGGCGAGTAGATATTCTCAGTCACTACTTCATCGTTCGTTGTGTAGGGGCAGGCACTGTGACACACAAATGTAGTGGAAACAAAAACACATGACAAGTGAAGCGTGAACTGTCAACTGAGTTTGGTGAACAAGGAAAAACCTATAGCCGGGGGAGGGGGGGTGCCATGATCATCAGCTGGCTGCAGGTTATATGTGGTAAAAAGGCGGAGATAAGATAATCAAAATGAATTTAAACTGACAAGGCGACCCACTTGAATCATATCGAGCCGATAATATGTTGGAAACTGAGGGACGATGAGGTAGAGCCACAGACGGCTCGCTCACGCAGGCTTCAGCACCAGCCACAACTGTGTAGAATGATTCCCATATCTCTCGTCACTTTGCGCTTGCTTCTGAGGAGGATTTCCGTGCTGTGAAAAGATGGTGTAAAACCGCATCTCGTGCAGTGCACAGCCAAGTTGCCCGTGCATTTACTAGGCTGGGAGCATATCTGTGATCCCAGAGCTTCTGATTCCAGCACCGGTGCACAACGTAAGCGCAGTTGCATGTGAGCGGTACTTTGTAAATGGCTCCCGCTTCGCACGCGACATGTCCCCAATTTTTCATGAGCGAAGAGGGAGTTGTTTATAAGATACCGCTCACATGCAAACATGCTTACGTAGGATAAATGTGCTGGTGCTTGAATCAGAGTCTCGGGGTAGCACAGATATACTTTCAGCCTAGTAATTGCCCCAGTCAACTTAGCTGCGCACTGTACGAGATGCGGTTACACACCGTCTTTTGAAAGTACGAAAATCCTGTTCATAAGCAAGCACGCAAAGTTATAAGAAATATAGGAGAAGCATTTTGCATGGTTGCGGCTGATGCTGCAGCCTGCGTGAGTCAGCTATCTGTCCCTCTATCTCAATACCTAACTCAATTTATAACATATCGCCTCTATGTAATTCAAGTGGGTCACCTGGTCGGTTCTGATTTATTGTTATCTTTTCTCTGCCATTTTTAGTGCATATAACATCCAGCTGAAACTAGCGGCTATGAGTATAAATCCTTATTCATTAAACTCGGCTAACTTTGTGTGTCACAGCACAACAAATGATGAAGCTAAACTAGAGCCTTTTTAAGCTTTGCTTACCTTACTCACTACTTCATAACTTAGAAGATATATTTTTTGGTTCGAACCTGGCAGCCATGAAGAAATCACAGACGAATAAATAGTGCAAAGAATACTACTGCGTCTGTTATTTCATTGCATGCGTGCATGCATGCCAGTTCCCCTATAGGTGGGCTACACAGATTCTCCCAAATGTCTGCTCATTTTCTGCATCCTGTGACCACAGTCTCGTCAGAATTTCTGCAGACATTCTGCATCCTGCGGCTACACAGGCTCTGCAGACTTTCTGCAGAAAGAGTGTACGAATTGCCCGCTGGTATGTGACAGGAAGTGACAGAAAGTCTGTCACCTGTCTGCACGTATTCTGCATCCCGGGTGACTCAGAGTCTGTAAGATTTCTGCAGCAATACTGCAACTTTTTTGTAAGGGTTACTGAACCACGGCTCCCTCGCTCTTCAAAAGAGCAGCTCAAAAGATCCGGCTCGCTCCTGAGCGCTCAGGAGCGAGCAGGATCTTTTGAGCCGCTCTTTTGAAGAGCGAGGAAGCCGTGGTTCAGTAAGTGAGCGGCGGTTCTTTCGTTCTTCAGCCGAAGGCGAGGGGGTAAATGCGACTCTTGCGAGCAAGGGCGGGAGGGCAGTTGCTTTCTAGTACCGCTAATAGATGGCGCAGAAGTCGCACCCTGCAGAAGACCCGACTCTGACGGAATGCACCGGCACGGCCACTGTCGCACGGCTCTCTGAACGCGAGAGATCCAGCTCCCTTTCTCCAAAACAACCGCCGCTCATTTTTGCTGAACCACGGCTCACTCGCTCTTTAAAAAGAGCCGCTCACAAGATCCGGCTCGCACCTGAGCGACCCATCTCTACTTTAGATGGTGGCTGGTAGCCCCTAGGCCACGGCGGCGTATTCAGCCATTTGGACTGAAGATGCTTTTCCTAGTTTCTTATTATTAAAATTGTTTGTTGTGTTCCTAACCTGTTTTACTATTATATTGTTTCTTTCGGCATGGCCAGATTATGTGTTGAAAGTCTACTCTGGCGTTACAGTGCGTACATATGTTTGTGTATACGTCTGGGTGATAGTGACTGAAGGCAATGTGGTTGGGGAATGTGGTGGTTTGTATTAGCCGCCAAGCCACCCAATGTCACTTGCTAACCGAGCAGTGTACTGCCGGGTACGTAGCCCTGGCTAGCCTGTAATGATCTATAATCTATAATAGACACCATCCTATGTCTGCCCGACCGGCGGATTGCGAGAGCGTCCGCGTTGGTGCTGGTTACATCGTCTCGGTCTGCGAAACCTCTAGCCGGGTCATGCGCATTCGCGTTGCCTGGCAGGTCAGAGTGGGCCTGTGCCCGGACGATATGCATTCCCCTGACTTGGTCTCCGTTGAAACCAGCCCGGAGGGTTTTTGCTCCTTTGGCGAGACGCGTCCTTTAGCGTAATTTAATATGGCGAAAAAACGATATTCGCGCAGTCACGGCATCTGACTACATGCCAATGATGGGTAGCCACGCGGAAGATAGTGAATGAGAATGCTTCTTACACTTTACCGAAGAAGTACTGAACCATCAGTAATATAACAAACACTGGCTCATGGCTGACCATGACTTATCAACTTGGGCAAGCGCTCTGTAGTTATGGCATTTCTGCGATTTGCCTAAGTCGATTGATGTTCGTACTCGCTGTTTCCAGCGTTGAATAATTTTAATTCCCAGGCTGATGTACTGCCAGGGTATCAATAAAACGTTACATTTAGTTTTATTACGTCATGGACCGATTAAGAGAGCACTGTACCGGATAAACTAGAGCTATGAAGACGGTGCAATTGAATATACCGTACAAAAGCACTGGCTGCAAGGAAATAGCATGGGGAAAACAGCCATGTTCTCACTTCAGGAAAGAAATATTGTAGCCTGTGAAGTCACGCTTAAGAGTGTGGTAAAGCTGTTGGACTTTCCTCCCATGCATGCGTATGTGATCAAATGGATAGAGCGTTCCAATTCTGCGTCCAGTGACCCTGGTTGAGATCCCACCATTGAACGGGCACTGCATTCTTGAACATGCCTCAAATGATCTGCCTATTTAAGAGTTTGGAAGGACAAAGACAGGGCTTCATATACAAAAACGATTCATTCCGAGAACACACTATACCTCTCGCCAGTCGGACATCGCGATACCTTCAGATGGCCTTATCAACACGTGTCATTCTAGTTTTGTTGGTTTCTTTTTTACCGCTGAAAAAGTCGTGCTTACCTGCGCGCTATGGGCATAGCTTTAAGCGAACTCTTCTTTGATGTTTTCGATGGAAGCTTGTTATGTTCAGCGGTTATTACCAACTTTGTCAACTACGGACCACAGTACGAGGCCAAGGACGCTAGCTTGGGGGATCCTAGACGTAACTGGTAATGCATCCGAAATGCTCCCACTCATGTCGACGAACTGTGACCAATTGGTTAGGTATAATTTCGTCCAAGAAATAATGCAGAAAGGAAGGCCCAGCTTTTGTAGTTTTTAAAGACGTTTTGGAACTGAATGGGATTTCACAGACAGTACCACTATATTATATTTGAATATACTTGCTATTCAGTTAACCTAGGTGATCACGCTACCTGAGGATGGGAACTGCTGACAAGCTGAAATCTGTGTTTCAATACCAAGTACATGGCCCAAAGGGTTGTTATTATACCGTCATGCAGCAGCAAAATTTTTCAGCGGGAACTTACGTGAGCATAAGTGAAGTATTACCCACCAACCGAATTCCTTTAAACCACAAAGCCGTAACCCTATTTGACAAGAAAAAACGTTACCACAGATTGATTACCTTTATTTGTGGCCATTGACAGCAGATTTGGCACTTAAAAAATAATCCATGTTATTTTAGGTAAAAACTAATTAGCATTGAAACAACTATAAGCAAAAGTTTCCTTCGGCCTGTCTAAGAAAAACTACTATGACATTCGCGTCCAGTTCCCCACGTTTCAGCAAGCACTATCAGCCAGCACACCCAGCGTAACAAAATTTTAGTTCAAAGTTTGTGAGGTCAATAATCAAACTGATTGCGTTGTAATCGAACATCAAGGTAGCGTAATCTGAGAACACGAGTGCCACCATCTGATGTACCCATTAGCATATTAAAATCAACTTGAACAGTAAGTTAACGCGTCTGCGATCGTACACTGTTCTTTTAGTAAATGCGACAGTAAACCTTAAATTTCAGAGAGAAAAGTCATTCCACGTCCGTCCCATTAGTTCGACTACTCAGCGCACCACAAAAATAAAGATGAGCGTATGTATGTTATAAAGCTTATACTCGCAATAGGAGCGGCATACCCCTCTCCTCATTATACAGTGAATTTTCGCATGTCTCACAGCGCAATATGCAAGAACATGGGGACACTTTATGACAGGACCTCAAGCCCGTTCATGACAGCCCTCCACTTCCTTTGTATACGAGCATTGCTTTAACACCAATAAAGCGTGCTAATTTTGATTCCCACTCAACAGAATTCTCGCCGACACGATGAAAAAGAGCGAACTTGGAAATTTCCTTTTGATATCCAGCTGTTTGTGCACTACGAGGCAGTCCTTAAACATCAGTCTCCGCGATCTGAGCAAACAAATTTTCGTTTTCGGCTTCTCTATTTTCCTTGCTGTTCTTTAGATGTGTTGAATCTTCCATCTGTAATTGTAATGAACAAGAAATTAGTACATGTTGAAGCGAATGTCCTTTATATCGAGCGACATGCAAATGGCCTTTTTATTTTTATGTGGTGATAACCAGTGCTTACCTCCAGCTCTTTCCTTACTTGGGGTGCTCTCCTTGCCCTCCATATACGTACAAGAGCATCACTGCACAGCTGTGGTTGCTCCACTTTATTCTTTATTTCACCTGTTTAGTATGAAAAATTAAATCACTCTGCCACATCCGCAACAAACATTGTACTTTGTTTTGCCAGTGAGACAATACAGACACCATCAAAGCACACAAAGTTCGGCGTAAACAAATCATTTCCTCCGAGTTGATGGACCATCATGTAGTAGCTTTCGGAGGAGAGAATGTGGAAGGTTTTTAACTATTTGTTTTAAAAGTTATTTTGCCTAATCACAGGCTGTCTTCTGTACCCGGCCAAGTACGCACGCATTTGATTATACGGGTCCTGTAGCCTGCATTTCATGAGTGCGTTGATCCGAGGCCTCCCCTTATGTCTAGTTTTGTGCAATACCAACTCGTTCCCGTTTCGGCAGATTGTACTGGAAAGCTTGTTTATGTAGATCAAGTTGAAACACGTAGCCTGAGTGCTTTTGCACTTTTATAGGGTGCTCCATGGTTCATCTTGCTCTTGTTTTATCCAGTTACTATGCCTACAGCAGACAAGGGGAATGTCTTTCTACCAAAGGTGGCGTACTAGACGCCTAGCCTCCCACCTTAGCAGCCAGAAGGGCCAGCCAACCTCTTTTATAGTGGCCGGAAGAAGTGGTCGTTAAATGCCTGATTATAGAAGTGCTGAAGCTTGCACGTCTAATGCTCATGATTCAGATGAACTGCTGTCTGCTCTCTATATTTACCTATTTGCTACTATAACTTTATACACCCCTTCGGTCATGTAAAGTTGCCAACTGAAGGATGCAAAATGAACCTTTGAAACATTCCTTTCCTCTCTTACCTCGCACTCGTAATCGTGGCTTCAGTAATGCATATAAAGGCTAAATGCCTATAAACATAAAATAAACATACATAACTGCTACCTATGAAGTAACGGACCACTCAGGCGAGGTGGTTACATCGCGCAGAGCGGAGCTCAATTCTCCCAATATCTGACACAACTCAGAGCTTATTTGTATCCACACCTGGCGCATTTCCTTATGAATGAATAAGTACTTGCCCCTGTACATGTTCGAGCGGCAAAAGCTTTGATGGAGTTTGATTCAGTGTCATCTGCAACGGTGTGCTAGGCAGCGATACACAGCGATACAACTTATCTATATAGTGGCAGCCCAGAGTTCATATCGCACCGACAACTACGTATGGTGAAACTGCGAGTTTCTCGTACTAAAATGTTGTTATTGTTGTTCTTTGTAGCTGTTAGTTTTTGCAGGACCGTATCACATCTCAGCGGACCTCTTTCCTCGATGTTCCTGTTGTTTTACGACCTCATATTACTGCCTCAGATTCGCAGTTACATTCCCTACAAAATAAAGCTTCCACACAGTGCGCACACTACTGAACTAGGCGCCAAGTCACCAGCCATGAAGTGAACCAATGATACTGCTGTAGATGGCACATAACATTAGTTTTATATTTTGAAAACTGACTCATTAAAATATTACCAGTAAATTATTTCCGAGAATTGAAATCCCTACTCTTGGCAGGAAAGTATTCAGTTATAGTAAAGTCAGGACAAACGAAGCCAAGAGCAGATATCATTTGTAGGCATCCTACAAAATATGAAACTTCCATTTAAGGCTATATGTAATGTCGTTAGTTTCCTAATATGCTCCGCAGGCCCATTATTGTTGGTCAAATCAGTTTCATAAGTGTAAATGTATAGCTGAGGGTTCTAGTAAGATATGACAAGCGCGTAATGGCATAAGCATTTTAAAAGAAGGTACTGACGTAAGACAACAACGACTGAGCACTTTAAGTAAGTTCATGTGTTTAAAATACATTTGAAAGGTGAACAAGAATAATATAGCTAGCAAATAACAATTTGTCTTCAAGAAATGAAAAACTATTTGTTTTAGCCATTTTTGCTAATTTTTTAGTAGATTTTTGTAGTAGTTCATGCTGATCTCATTTCCTGAATACATATGCCTCCTTTATTGATGCACTGCTGAGGTGGGCATGCCATTTGCTGTTTAGTAATAAATACTTTCATGGGAGGAACAGAGAATGCGGCTACCTGTTAAGGCGCTAAGGACCACTCCAAGAAATATTGTTGCCAGAATTGCAAAAGCGCTACTCCACAGGAGCGACAGACGGAAGAGGAAGAAAGTCTCCGCTGATCTGAAAAAAAATGTAAACAGCCCCCAAGAATGTGCTTGTGAAATAATCATCTGTTGCTATTTTCGTTAATCGCTGCACTCTTTTCATGTGACGCTGTCTTTGTATTGTCAGACGTCTTTCAGACACCGCGATAAGATCTAAACATTTTCGACACGCAGAATAACCTAATGAAAAGTTTAGCGCAAAAGCATTTTGTCCTTTGTGAGAGCGGAGAGCTAGAAAGTTTATACGACCCTTGATTGCAACCTTTGCAAGAAAATTTGCAGCAGCGAGCAGGTAAAAAACATTACTGATTCATCTTGGAAACGAATGAATTGAGGTCTTTTCTAGGTGGTTCCCTTGGCTATTTACACTCACCTTCCACATTTCCAGGAGGTAATAGAAGAAAGCTATGTTTCATCTCGGATACCCTTCACTATAGTAATCCGGGGGGTTTTGATTGCTGCCATACCTGGATAACGCTTCCTTTCAGCCGCAAAATCACGTAATAACGACTAAATAGCAACTGGTCTACGAAGTGTTCGGATGTGGTAAAGCACGACTACTATGTTTGGGGAAGATCCCGGGCTGATCCAGCAATGCAGGGCCTAGAGGGATCGTGCAACAAAAACCACTGCACAGTAAACGACAAACCACGATGGTGCCACCGAATCAATTAGCGCAAAAGTTTTAGCTCATCAGTTGAGAAGTTCTTGCTTGTTGTTTGTCCATCATGGAAATATTCAATGTGCACCGAACGTCTAGCATCAAACAATGGATCAACATTGCATTTTTATGGTTATTGCTTCACTCCTTTTAAAAGGAGGTGAACTGTCACCTCATCATACGGTGCTCGCCGCATACGGGCAGCACGCAATTTCACCAGTTATGTTTACCACACATGTGGCACAATTTGCGGCCCATTACAAAAGTGCTGCCCTTCAAATGCACCCGTTATTTATCCGAATAGTTTCTCTTTGTTCATATGTCAGTCTGTGGGGAAATGTCTGTATCCATTGTCCCTTTTTCTAAATCTAAGCTTAGGATGTGCGCGCAGAGTAAGGTACCATGCACAGTATGATATGAAGTTCCACATTTGCAGCACTGTCGGAAGTTCATGGGCGGCCAAGTCAGCGATCGTCTAGGCCCGAATCTATTCTCTTCCAAGACCTTTGCCACCCGTAAATAAACAGTTTCTTGACAGTCTTTCGTCATCATTTACTTCCTAAATAAGGTTCAATGTCTCACTAGACGGTTTCCGTTGGCTAACGCACAACATATTCATATCTGTCTATCGGGAATTCGTTTCCATCCCCTAACTCATGTAGTGTAGAACGCGTTTTTAGACACTCGCTTTTTCCTCGCTTTTTGTAAAAGAGTAATATTAGCATTTTACTTTTGCCGAGAATTACGCTTTCTAGCGTTTTGAACACTTCCTGGCTGCACTGTCAGGTACAAAACTGTTAGTACACTTTGAAACAGCTAACATGTTTTTTCTTTAAATTCCGATATATATCATGTAGCTTTTCTAATAGACCTTGACTAGGCTATCTGTTTATCATTCGAACGTTAGAAGGCGCAGAGCCTCCTCTATGATAAGCGCAATAAAACAAAATAATGATTCTCCTCTATGATAAGAGCAGTAAAACACAATAATGATAATACTCTTACGGAGTCTCCTGCAAAGATGTGATGTTCATGCCTTCCACACGCAGACTGAGATTTCCTGGGCAGCTGTCAAGCGACACCGGCATCCTTTGTGGCCTCTTTCCACGAACCATCATATTCGCCGTGTGGCTGAGCTGATAAACGACCATGATGAGCGTCGCCACACCCGCACCCTGTAGGCCCCAATACCAGGTTACTTCCCATTTTTCGCTTCTACAAAACGGCGAGCACAAGCTGTAGGCGGAAGATTTTCTATATTAAACATAAGTATTTTCATGCAAGCAGCTTGTCAAGATACTCGTTTATGCAAACAGAAGAAAATTGCGACATATCTCACCTATAATAACTGTTTGTCACCAGAGTTCTAATCGCTGCAGGTGCAGTCTCCAAATTGGCGCACGCCAAGATAGTCGCACGCCAAGATAGTTAATCAAAACAAAAGTAATGATGGCAATACTTGTGATAAAAATGTCTCGCATACATATTAAAACGCTTCTAGTTGGATCTGTGCTTCAGTACTGAATATTGTGTGTAAATATTTTCAGTTAAGTGAGCTGGGAAACATAAGGCACAGGGTTCGTTGTTGCTGTTAATAGGCATTCATGTAGCAGTTTCCATCCTTGATACATCTTTCACGATGTTTTACGGCTCTCATATTGTTACGCAAACGAAGGATTAAGTACTGGAGACTATTTACAAAAATATATTTACACAGGATAGCTGCAGCGCTGGCCAGTTCAGCCGACAGCTCGAGAGCAAAGCGCAGTTCGTCTTCTTCGTCTCAGCGCCCGCGCGCATCGTCCAGAAGAAATACGCAATATGCATGTATCATTATCCCCGGCGGCAGAAGCACCGTCCCGGTGCATCTAAGTATCAGCGGGGACGGGAGAGTAATACGGTTTTAGGCGTGCGACATGTACAATGTCAGTGGCAGTCGGAGCAGATGAGGCACTGGTACTGACTGGTTCGATTTCATACGTAACTGGAGTCACGGCACGCAGCACTCGATATGGGCCTGTGTACCAAGACAGGAGTTTTTTAGACAGGCCAACGTGACGAGTCGGTGACCATAGGAGTACCAGGGATCAAGGCGAAAAGTGAACGTCTGCGTGATGTCGATCGTACAAACGCCGCTGGTTCTCTTGGGAGGTCAGGAGGCGAGCGCGGGCAATGTCGCGAGCTTGGGCTGCCCTGGTGATGGCGTCAAGTGCATATTCGCTGGGCTCTGCTGCGGCGGATGGAAGGGATGTGTCCAGTGGCAATTAGAGTTCTCGGCCAAACAGCAGAAAGAACGGGGAATCGCTGGCAGTGTCTTGACGCGAAGAGATATATGCAAATGTGGCATACGGTAGGACAAGGTCCCAATCAGTATGGTCAGACGAGACATACTTTGCAAGCAGGTCTGTCAGAGTTTGATTGAGACGCGCCGTGAGACCATTAGTCTGTGGATGGTAAGACGTAGTCAGCTTGTGCCTGGTTGAGCAGGACTGCAGTATATCGGCGATGACTTTAGAAAGGAATGTCCGACCACGGTCAGTGAGCAGTTGGTGTGGAGCCTCATGCTGCAGAATCACGTCGCGTAAAAGAACATCGGCGAGATCTGTGGCACAGCTTGTTGGAAGCGCTCTCGCGGTGGCGTAGCGCCTGGCGTAATCTGTCGCCACAGCGACCCACTTGTTGCCAGACGTTGATAGAGGGAAAGGGCCAAGTAAGTCCAAGCCAACGCGAAAGAACGGCTCTAAAGGAATGTCGAACGGTTGAAGGCACCCGGCAGGGAGCGTCGATGGTATTTTCCGCCGCTGGCGTTTATCACAGGCCGCAAAGTATTTCCGTACGGAGCGGGCAAAGGCCTGGCCAAAAGAAGCGTCGGCGAATCCGTTCGTAAGTGCGGGAGACGCCGAGGTGACCTGCTCTTTGGAAAGTCGTGAAGTTCTTGCAGGACAGCTGCCCGGAGGTGCCGAGGAAAGACGAAGAGTAGGGCAGGACTGTCGGGGCGGAAGTTGTGGCGGTATAATACACCATCCCGGAGAGAAAACAAATGAAGGGACGAATCAGAGGGCAAAGATTCTAAACGATCAATGATGTCGCGCAAGGTGGCATCACGGCGTTGCTCGTCGGCGACGTGTAGCAGCTGAGAAACCGAGAAAACGCAAACGTCGGCATCGGTGTCAGGGTCGGCCGGTGGTTCGTCTACTGGATAGCGTGATAAGCAGTCTGCGTCTTGATGTAGGCGGCCCGACTTGTAGACTACCCCATAAGAATATTCCTGTAGCCGTAAAGCCCAGCGACCAAGCCGGCCGGTAGGATCCTTGAATGAGGAAAGCCAGCAGAGCGCATGGTGCTCCGTGATTACAGAGAAATCCGTGCTATAGAAGTACGGGCGGA
The DNA here is from genome assembly GCF_013339745.2 of Dermacentor silvarum. Taxonomy (NCBI): domain Eukaryota; kingdom Metazoa; phylum Arthropoda; class Arachnida; order Ixodida; family Ixodidae; genus Dermacentor; species Dermacentor silvarum. Next base: position 132,812,263 of record NC_051161.1, on the reverse strand, counting down.
ATTTAGAAACCGCCCACACAAGAGCCAGGCATTCACGGTCTGTAATCGAATAGTTGCGCTCCGCTGCTGTGAGGAGGCGGCTAGCGTAGGCGATAACACGATCGCGTCCCTGATGGCGTTGGGCTAAGACGGCTCCGATACCGTGACCACTGGCATCGGTACGGACCTCTGTAGGAGAGGGCGGGTCAAAGTGGGCCAGAATAGGTGGCATGGTGAGAATGTTCGTCAGGTGGGCAAACACGGCAGTTAGAGCGGGACGCCACGTAAACGGCAGGTCTTTCTTCAGATCAGTAAGTGGTCGGGCAATCGCGGCGAAGTCTTTAACGAACCGTCGGAAGTAGGAGCAGAGTCCAGAAAACTTCGGACGTCTTTGACAGACTGAGGTACAGGAAAAGACGGGACAGCACAAATTTTCTCCCGGTCTGGTTGAATACCGGAAGTGTCGACGAGGTGGCCCAGCAATGTAATCTGCCGCCGACCGAAGTGACACTTCCAGAAATTTAGTTGGAGCCAAGCCTCGCGAAAGATTTGAAGAACAGCTGATAAGCGCTCGAAGTATGTCTCAAATGTAGGCGAAAATACGAGAACGTCATGTAGGTAGCAAAGGCATGTTGTCCATTTGAACCCTTCAAGCAAAGAGTCCAATATACGCTCGAATGTGGCTGGGGCGTTGCAGAGACCGAATGGCATAACTTTGAATTTATATAGATCATCAGGGGTGACAAATGCGGTCTTCTCTCGGTCCCTTTCATCCACAGAAATTTGCCAATAACCAGACCGAAGGTCTATCGATGATAAGTAGTTGGCACCATGGAGGCAATCGAGGGTGTCGTCAATGCGAGGCCGGGGGTACACGTCTTTTTTTGGTAATTCGGTTTAGATGACGATAATCTACGCAGAAGCGCCAAGTGCCATCTTTCTTTTTAACAAGCACAACGGGCGACGCCCAAGGGCTCGATGAGGGTTCAACAATGCCTCTGGCAAGCATTTTGTGCGCTTCATCTTGAATAACCTTACGCTCTGAAAGAGAAACTCGATATGGCCGGCGATGAATAGGAATGGCATCACCAGTATTTATCTGATGCTTAACATTTGAAGTCTGGCCCAATTGTCGATTGTTCAGGTCGAAGATGTCTTGGTAAGAAACCAAAAGGCGACACAGAGCTGCTGCTTGTTCAGGCAATAGGCCCCGCAGGGGCGCCTGCGCAAGCAGGCGTTTGGTTTGTTGCGACACCACGTACCCGAGCACATGAGGGTTGGACCCTCCCGCGTGTAGCTTTGTGCGGCTGAGCCGTGTCTGGGGAAAGGGGGATCCTAGGGGTTGAACCGATGCCGGGTGTTTGGGCCTTTAAGGCCCCCCGGCAGAGGCAACACACCTCTTTGGCCTCTGCTTCACATAGATGGTACCCCTGGGCTGACCAATCCAGGGGAAATCGGCAGTTGCCTTTTCCTGTCCTCCTCTTAAATCTTCGTCTTTCTCTCTCACTTTCAATCTTTCCTGTCGTCTCTTTATTTTCCTTTTACTTCCGACTTCGCCGGCAGCAAGGGTTAACCTTGTGCATTATATCCTGCCTTGGGTATATGTATTTGGCTATAGTGGGATGTACCGTTGGCGTGCATATGTAGGTAGGTAGGTAGGTACAATTTTATTCGACAATAGATGTCGTTCAAGAGGGGAGGTAGTCTGTCAGGTCGTGCCTGACAGCCACCTCCCCGGCTCTGTCCACGGCCCGGAGCTGATCCTACAGGCTTGTCCTGGCGAGGATATTATTCCATGCCCGGGATGAGGGAGTGGCCATGAGAGAGCGGGGGGAGGGTCCTTCCGGCAGTCCCAGATAATGTGGTTGAGAGTGGCGATCTCTCCACATAGCTTACAGTGGGGGTCGATTAGCTCCGGGTATATGTAGGAGAGGATCTGGGGGCAAGGAAATGAATGCGTCTGTAGGCGACGCCAGGTGATTTCTTGACACTTGGTCAATTTAGGGTGAGGTGGTGGTCTCGATCGTCTCGACATTCTATAGTAGGTGGTGATGTCACTGTAGGAGGTCAAAGGTTCCCTATTTGAGTCCTCCGGGTCGGAGGCCTGTCCCGCCGCTCGGTGGACGAATCCTGGAGCATGTTGGTGGGCAGCCTCGTTCCTCGGGTTCCCCAAATGGGCCGGGACCCACACAAGTTCGATGGGGCAAGTGAAAACCTCTGCGTCGTCATCGTCCTCCCCGCTTTCATACTCAGGGGTAAATTGAGAACGAGAAGAGAGAAGGGGGTGAAGTAGTGGTAGCGTTGTAGGAGCTACGATGCCACGAGTGAAGTTGGTGATGGCGGCCTTGGAGTCGCTCAGAATTGTGGTGAAGCGTCAGAACTGAATAGTTTCCGGCCTGTGTCGTCCCCTGGTTGGGCTCCATGGTGGGCGGCGGCCATCCCTGCCGAATATTGCAATATTATTTATGGCATCCAATTTCCCTTCACTCTCTGATCGCTCCCTCAAGAGGGGGCGCACCGATGAAACCTTTAATTTCTTAATGCAGCCGAAAGAAACCTTCTCGAAATACGATGTAATTCACAGTCAGCACGAAACCAAGACAGTTCGCACAATATCTCCTTTTGTTGTGTCAAAATCTCTGACAGAATCACTCGGCCCAGGCTATAAAGTAACTAAAATGGGATGCGGCGACCTTCTTCTTGAAGTTCGTGACAAGACCCAGTATAACAAATTAACAAAACTCCTTGCTTTTGGAGACATTCCTGTATCAGTGGGCCCACACAGATCATTGAACACTGTCCGCGGTGTCATCTCTGAAGATGACCTAAACGATCACAGTGAGAGCGAGCTACTCGAGGAGTGGCAAGATCAGAATGTAGTGAAAGTACAAAGAATAACGATCAGGCTCGATGACAAGCAAATCCCGACGAAACACATAATCATTACCTTTGGAACAAGTAACCTACCAGACTCAATAGAAACTGGATACTGCAAACTCCGTGTCCGGCCATACATCCCGAATCCGCGCTAATGCTTCAAGTGTCAGTGGTTCGGGCACGGTTCGCAAAGCTGCCGAGGGCACACCACTTGTGCAAAATGCGCATCCAATGAGCACTCATCCGACACCTGCACTTTCACCACCCACTGTGCTAACTGTGATGGAGATCACCCAGCGTACTCCCGTTCGTTTCCACCGTGGAAAAAAGAAAAGCAAATCATCGAACTCAAAATGAAATTTAACCCATCATTCCAAAAGGCACGCAAGCGTTTCTCACTCCACAGTCAGTCCAGTCCTACATACACCGAAGTGGCGCGCCGGGGGGCAGCGCCACATCATTCGGCGGCTGCCCAAGTCACACGGAGTGTGACGGCGGTCACGCCATCAGCCCCCCCCCCCCCCCCCCCGGCTGGAGCAGCAAGCGCTCTTCCGCCCCCTGCCAAGGAGGGCCAGCAGACCCGCGGGTCTGCCGGATCCAGGGTCACTGCCCGTGCATATAGGCCCGAAACCCGCGCCAACGTGCCCGCTGAGCCCACTAAGTGCCCGCTGCCCACTATCCACCGCTTCAGACGAGGTGATGGATACAACAAACAAAACCCCGGCGTCTCAGACGCCCAAAGAACGGCACAGCTCTCTCGAGCGCGCCGGGAAGAAAGGGAAAACCCCCATCACGGGGCCTGGAAAGGCCTCGTGAGCAAGCTTAATCTATCTCTCTTAGAAACACAGCACAAAACACCCATAAAATGGATACGCAGATACTACAGTGGAATGTTAGGGGCTTACTCTACAATCTAGATGACATTAAGGAACTCCTAAATAAGTACAATCCAAGGGTGCTGTGTGTCCAAGAAACACATCTTAATTCTTCTCATACGAACTTTCTCCGGCAGTATGCCATTTACCGAAAAGACCGCAACGACGCCCTTGCCTCGTCGGGCAGTGTGGCGATAGTAGTAAATAAAGGTGTTGCTTGCCGGCAAATACAGCTTAAAACGCCTCTAGAGGCAGTTGCTGTCCGTGCAGTCTTCTTTAATAAGATGGTAACAATTGCTTTACTATACATCCCCCCGAACTACAACCTATCAAAAACAGAATTTCACAGCTTCATCTATGAACTGCCCGAACCTTATATTGTCGTTGGAGATTTCAATGCACACAACACCCTTTGGGGAGATTGTCGCAGTAATGCTAGAGGGCGCTTAGTAGAAAACTTCCTCCTCTCTACAGATGCATGCTTACTAAATAAGAAAGAGCCTACATTTTACAGCGTGGCAAACAAAACATATTCATCTATTGATTTAAGCATTGTGTCTAGTGCTCTCGTGCCATACTTAGAGTGGAACGTTATTAAAAATTCATATGGGAGTGACCATTTTCCTATTGTCCTAAAATTAACAAAAGCTGATGAGTGCTCTCCACGCGTCCCCCATTGGAAAGTCGAGTCAGCCGACTAGAAGCGGTACGAAGAACTCACGCGCATAGACTGGGAAGACATCTCTACGCTTCCTATAGATGATGCAATGGCATATCTGACGGCGTTTGTTGTTGATGCCGCGTCAATGTGTATCCCCGAAACAAATGGTTCGCCTTCCAAACGACGTGTTCCCTGGTGGAACGATGAATGTAGGGAAGCGCGAAAGAAGCAAAATACGGCTTGGAATCACCTCCGCGACTCTCCCACTACAGAGAATCTTATCAGCTTCAAGAAAATAAAGTCTGACGGAAGAAGAACATGCCGCCGTGCCAAAAGGGAAAGCTGGCAGAGATACATATCTAGCATAAATTCTTATACAGACTGAAGAAAAGCATGGAACAGGGTAAACAAGATAAAAGGCCGTGAAACTCATCCTCTACCATTAGTGAATACACAAGGAGACACTCTTGAGGCCCAAGCTAATTCTCTAGGAGAACATTTTGAGTACATTTCCAGTTCATCCCATTATTCAGATGCATTCCTGAGACACAAGCGACAAGCAGAGCGACTGCCTCTGGATCGGAAAGGAGACAGAAATGAACCTTACAACCGTCCATTTAACATGGCAGAATTTCAGGCTGCACTAAATTGTTGTAATAAATCGGCCCCTGGAAACGATCGAATAGTTTACGAGATGATAAAACACTTACACCCCGAAGCTCACAAAACACTCATATCGCTTTTCAACGCCATTTTCTTTGCCAGCTATATTCCGTCCGCAGGGAAGTAAGCAATCATAATACCTATTCTTAAAGAAGGCAAGGACCCGTGTTTGGCCAGCAGCTATAGGCCTATAGCCCTGACAAGCTGCTTATGCAAACTCTTTGAGAAAATGGTAAATCGACGCCTGATCCATTATCTTGTAATCAACACAATAATAGACCCCTTGCAGTGCGGTTTTAGGGAGGGTAGATCCACAACTGATCACCTTGTCCGCATCGAGGCGAATATCCTCGATGCCTTCGTGCACAAACAGTTTTTTATTATCGGTATTTTTAGATATGGAGAAGGCATATGACACAACTTGGCGTTTTGGAATTCTCCTTGATCTGGCTGGAATGGGAGTCCTACGCAACCTGTTGAACGTGATTCAAAGCTATCTATCTAACCGAACGTTCCGTGTTAGGGTTGGCAATATCCTATCTCGTCCATTTACTCAAGAAACAGGTGTACCTCAAGGTGGTGTGCTGAGCTGTACTCTCTTCGTTGTGAAAATGAACTCGCTCCATAGTGCCGTACCTCGTACAATGTTTTATTCTGTGTATGTGGATGATGTGCAAATAGGTTTTAGATCATGTAACATTTATATCTGTGAGCGACATGTACAGCTTTGGTTAAACAAAGTATGTAAATGGGCTGACGAGAATGGATTTAAATTGAACCCTCAAAAAAGCACTTGCGTTCTTTTCTCGAACAAGAGAGGAATACTACCTGACCCCTGTATTCATCTTAATGGACAGCGGCTATCTGTGAGCCATGAACATAAATTTCTAGGCCTCATTTTTAGATTCTAAATTAACATTTATCCCCCATTTGGAATACCTAAAAGCAAAGTGTCTGAAGACATGAATCTACTGAAGCTGTTGTCCCGGACATCTTGGGGAAGCGACAGGAGATGCCTTTTGAGCCTCTACAAAAGTCTCCTAAGGTCGCGCCTCGACTACGGAGCTATAGTATATAATTCCGCTGCACCCAGTGCTTTGAAGATGCTAGATTCCGTTCACCACTTAGGCATCCGTCTGGCTACAGGTGCCTTCAGGACTAGTCCTGTAGAAAGCCTGTACGTTGAATCAAACGCGTGGTCACTACATCTCCAAAGGACTTAAGTTTTGCCTACGCCCTGAAGGTTGAATCAGATAGCGAGCATCCATGTCATTCTACCATTCGCGACTTGTCCACGGCCAGGCTGTTCCGTAACTGCCCGGCCACTAGGCCTCCTTGTCACACCGGTTGGAAGCACTTTCAGAAGAAACAGGTGTCCCTCTTCTAAAGAATGTCCTAATGGCTCCTACTCGGCTCCCACCGCCTTGGGAGTGGCAAATTATCCCGTGGGACGCCTCTTTTGTTGAAATATCGAAACGAGCACCCGAAGCACACATACACTCACATTTTCTTGAACTTCAGGAGAAATATTCTTGTGCTGAATTTTATACAGACACTTCGAAGTCTCCTGCTGGTGTTTCCTGCGCAGCTCTAGGACCATAGTTTTTAATATGCGGTACATTGAAACCATATACAAGTATCTTTACGTCAGAAGCGTACGCGATACTCTCTGCAGTTAAACGCATAAAACAAATGAATCTCACAAGGGCAATTGTGTTCACGGACTCATTGACCGTATTCCGAGCTCTAATGAGTGTACGAAAACACAAGAACAGTGTTTTTAACCAACTATATGCATTGCTGTGCTCAGCTTATACGGCTAAACAAGACATCGTCCTATGCTGGGTGTCTTGTCATAGTGGCATAAAAGGCAACAAAGCTGCTGACGAGAACGCAACCTCAGTAGCTTTTAGCGACGACGAGACACCCATACCAATTGCAGCCGCAGACCTTAAATTGTACTTACGCCATAAGCTGAAGAGGCACTGGCAGAAACAGTGTCTGCCAGTGCCTCTTCCAATATCCAGGTATCCAATAAACTGCATTTCATCAAACCTAAATTAGGGCACTGGCTATCGGAGAAAACAGCACGATACAAGGAAGTGCTCCTCTGTCGATTAAGAATAGGTCATACTTTCGGCACCAACTCTTACCTACTGACTGGAAGTGATCCCCCGTCATGTCGAAGGTGTGGCGACACCCTCACAGTGCTCCATGCATGTCCTCATTCAGTGCAGGGAAATAGAAAGGGAGCGTAAAGAGCACTTTCATTCTGCGTATCCTCGGCATACTCCACTCCATCCAGCGTTCTTTCTTAGTAATGAACCGCTTTTTACCATGAAAACACTTTTTAACTTTTTAGATGAAGTTAACATATTAGAAATAATTTGGCCGGGTCATGTGTAGCATAGCCTCGCCTTGAGGCTATAGCCGCAATGACATAGGTTATTACAGCACGTGCCTCTCAGCCCTTCACGAGCCCTGTCGAGGCAGCAGTGCTTGTGTATATTTTTATAACACTTCATCGTTGCGAAACTTTTATCCTTTTTTATCATGAGTCATTGTCAATGTTTTGAGCAACCCGTTTTTAGGCCTCTTTACAGCCGTAGTACATCTGCATTCGAACACTTCATACATATTACCTAGACAATTGACAACCATATGTCATGGCCCTCTTTGGCCATAGCTGGCCCTCGCGCCATTAAACACTACACATCATCATGTTCAGGCAATAGGTCCGCAGCAATCATGGGACTAAAGGTTTCGTCAAGGCAAATAGCATCCTGTGGACATGGTGAAGACTCTCAGCAGCCGTCTACGGAAAACGCCGTGACCTGATCATCTCCTATAGCGCGCAGCGTTGCAACCTATATGCCTTGGGGTAGAACTTGCTTTGTTAGTCCAAAATTGACGACGGGGAGGCATGTCCGGTTATTGGCGATGGTTACGACGGAGTGGGGCACAGTGATATCGCGCCTCCAAAGGACATCAGGAACAGGAGTAGCGACGTAATCACCATCGGGCTCAGGGAAAGATGAAAGAAAATCGATGAAAGTCAAGGTTTTAGGCGGCAGATGGACGAAGGCGGTCGTGCTAAAGTTGTTCGGCTGTTCAGCACGAATATGCGGAAGTAGAGAAAGTTCGAGGCAAAGGGTACTGGTAGAACAGTCGATCAAAGCTGAATGCGCCCTAAGAAAGTCTAGTCCAAGGACTAGGTCTTGGGGACAATTGGTCAGCACTGTAAAAATAACATGAACGTGGCCGTCGGCGATACTTATCAGGGAAGTACACATTCCAGTGACGGCTGTTGTATCTAATAACCCCTTCAGTCACGAATTATGATAGACTTTCGATAAATGTATGAAATTTACAAATATTTATGACAAGGTACTGCATGCTCTATTGAAAGCAAATCTAGGTAGTGGAAGGACTCCTTGTGCATATTATGATGACTCATTATAATTATAGAGTTATCGAATATCTGCTTAGTGATCAGTCAGTCATACTACGTTTCTTCATAAAATAAATTTAGTAAACCGCTCGAATTACATACACAATTTAATTATTCGCTGCAAGCATTACTAGAAAGGAAAAAAAGTTATTTCACAGCTGCTACCAAACTGCTTCACGTCGAACAGCCCGTCAAACACGGTAGTGCCTTCACCAAAGCGGTCGTCTATAGTGACACATTCCACTCAGAAATAAAATGGAGGTGCGTTAGGTAAGCGGAATTTTCAAGTTACTATAAGCTTAATGTTCGCGATCTATTCCTTGACACCACTGCAGAGAAATTGCGGAAATAAGTCGCGTACACAAATGTGTACGCCGTGACTGAAGGGGATAAAAGGACAAAGCGCGGTGACGTCACTACTGACGCACCGCAACTTGTGTGTATATATTGCCAAACAAGATGCTGGGTTATCAGATTAAACTGTTCGCCACGAAACGTGTCACAGCTGCCTTCTTGTTCCCGAGCTAGAACAACTGGCGACGAGGATGCTGAAACGAATCTACGATGGGAAGGGGCGGATCCCGTGAAGAACTGAGGCAGGGCAGAGCACGGCATGGCCAAGATGTGGGAATTCGACGCATTCCTGGAGGACGGCGATGAAGACTTTGCTTCGTACGTGGAAAGATTCGAGCACTACTGCGAAGTAGCCAACGTACAAGAGGAGAAGCTGAAGAAGTCGGCCTTCATAACGGCCATTGGAAAGAACGCGTACAAGACGCTCAAGGATTTGCTTCTACCGGCGACACCTGCGGAGAAGAGTCTCGAAGACCTGGTCAAGGTACTGAGCGACCATTACGAGCCTGCAAGCCGAATCATCGCAGAGCGATTCAGATTCAACAGGCGGTACCAAGCGGAAGGTGAGACAGTAGCGACGTTTGCAGTTGCACTGAAGCACTTGGCCGCTAAATGCAAGTACGGCACATTCCTTGACGACGCACTACGCGATCGGTTCGTCGCTGGACTGCGAAACCCTGCCATTCAGACGGGTCTACTAAAAAAGAAGGAGCTGTCGTTTGAATTTGCTTGCGACTTTGCCAAAAGCGTTGAAATGGCGGAACAGGAGTCGAGAGGGTTTCGACCTGGCAGTGGAACGGAAGCCGATGTCCATGCGATAAGGAAGACAGGCAGGGAAGCGGAATTTGCCGGCAAGCCAGGCAAGCAATACGAGGCAACCAAGACAAAGTGTCACCGTTGCGGGCAAGAGCATGACGCTATTTCTTGTCGTTATCGGAAAGCAAGGTGCTACAGCTGCAAACGCACGGGTCACTTGGCTCGAGTATGCGGACAACGCCCGCCGGGTGCGGGAAAAATTCACGCCGTTGCCGACCAGCAAGAAGATAATGAGATGATGCTCTACGCCGTACATCACGCCGGCCTTGCGGAGCAGCCGTATCAGGTAGAACTTATGCTCGGAAGGAAGCGCGTGCAGATGCAAGTAGACACAGGAGCCGCTGTTTCTCTGATATCGGAAGACCTATGGAAGCAGCTAGTGAATCCTCCCCCGCTCACACCGTCTACGGTTAAGCTGAAGACTTACGGAGGAGCACCGCTGGAAGTGAAGGGGCAAGCCGAGGTTCCGGTCGAGTACAACGGACAGCGCAAGATTCTACCAGTAGTTGTGGTGCCAGGAAACAAGCCAGCGCTAGTTGGACGCGATTGGATTGAGAACCTAGACGTCGACTTGCATGGCATTCACACGGTGCAAGCGGAGCTTGCGGCTGACAACCTTGTGAAAAGGTATGCCAGTGTTTTCACTCCTGGGTTAGGACTGATAAAGGGCTTTCAAGCGAAACTTTCCTTAAAAGAAGGTAGCTTGCCAGTGTTCTGCAAGGCGCGTCCAGTACCATATGCCATAAGGGAGCGAGTTAAAGAAGTGCTAGATAGCCTACAAACTGATGGGGTACTGGTGGGTGTAACGCAAAGTGACTGGGCCACGCCGTTGGTCGTAGTCGAAAAACCAGGGAACAAAGTGCGTCTTTGTGGAGACTATAAAGTGACAGTAAATCCCTGCGTTAAAACTGATCACTACCCGCTGCCAACGGTTGAAGACATGTTCGCGGTCCTAGCAGGAGGCAAAGTGTTTACCGTTTTGGACTTGTCGTAAGCGTACCAGCAAATTGAGCTGCACCCTGACTCGCGGCCCTTGTTGACTATAAATACACACATTGGCTTATTCCAATATGTTCGAATGCCCTACGGCATTTCCAGTGCACCAGCAGTATTCCAAGCAATCATGGACGAGTTGCTGAAGGGATTGTGTGGAGTAGTTTGTTACCTTGACGATGTGCTTATCACAGGTGCCGACTACAACGAATGCCTGGCACGTGTAGAAGCAGTCCTGCAGCGCTTCGAGAAGCACGGCGTCAAAGTAAGGCACGAAAAGTGGAATTTTTTTGTGAAATCCGTAAGGTATCTGGGCCACGTCATTGTTCAGACAGGCGTGCACCCTTGCCTTGAAAAGGTGGAAGCAATTAGAAAGACTCCAACGCCGAAAAGTTGCACGGAACTAAAGGCCTATCTTGGCATGTTGACATTTTATTCCCGGTTCATGCCGAACATGTCATCGGAACTAAGGCCGCTGTACCAACTTCTTCAAAAAGGGGAACCTTGGGCATGGTCGGAGGAGACTGAAAGGGCATTTCAGAAAAGCAAGAAAATGCTCACTCATGATTCAGTACTAACCTTCTATGACCCTAAAAAACCACTAGGTCTGGTTTGCGACGCATCCCCTTATGGGGTTGGAGCAGTTTTATTTCATGTTTGCGGCCAAGAGAAGCCGATAGCATACGCGTCGCGCACGCTAAGCAGCGCCGAAAAAGGCTACGCGCATATCGAGAAGGAAGCGTTGGCCGTGGTGTTTGGAGTAAAGCGCTTTCATAAATACATTTATGGGCGTGAGTTCACAATTTATTCCGATCACCTTCCACTAGCTAGCCTGTTTGGCCAGACAAAGGCAATTCCACAGATGGCTGCTGCGCGCATGCGACGTTGGATGCTGTTACTGGCGGCTTATCAGTACAAGTGGACTTATAGAAAGGGTGCGCAAGTGGCTAACGCTGACGCGTTATCACGATAGCCGCTTCCGAATGAAGCATACAAGAGCGACTACGTTCTGTTTTTCTCCGCTGTTGAAGCAGTACCGCTTTCAGCAAGCAAGAGTCAAGCGGAAACTAAGAAAGACCACACGTTGTCTAAAGTGAAACTTCTCGTCTTGAATGGCTGGCCTGAAACGCATTCAGATGTTGACATTGCACCCTATTTTGTCCTGCGAAACGAGCTGTCTCTAGACTCTGGTTGCATAACCTGGGGCACTAGAGTAGTTATTCCCGAATCTTTGCAGCCAGAAGTGCTACAGCTTTTGCACGAGGGGCACCCTGGTACCACTCGCATGAAAATGCTATCAAGAAGTCACGTGTGGTGGCCGAAGTTAAATGAGCTGGTCGAAGAAACAGTTCGACGCTGGTCAACTTGCCAGCTCAGCCAAAACGCTGCACCCGCCATACCCCTTATGTCAAGGGGAAGGCCCGCCAGACGGTGGCAACGAGTGCACCTAGACTTTGCATACTACAAACAAGACTGGTTTTTGGTGCTTGTCGATGCCCATTCTAATTGGGTCGACGTTATACACATGAAATCGACCACGACGTCGAAGACTGTAGAAAAGCTTCGCATCGTTTTTGCAGCGTTTGGGCTTCCCGAACAGATTGTGACAGATAATGGTCCTCAATTTGTGTCTGACGAATTTGCAGTTTTCCTCAGACCCAATGCTGTGCAATACGTCAAGACACCTCCGTACCATCTGGCTTCGAATGGGGCAGCAGAGAGGCTCGTCCAGACGGTAAAGAAGAACTTGGTACGCCAACTGCGAGAGGAGAGGCGCTCGGGGCAAGCCCGAACCATTCAACACCGGCTGGACTAGTTCCTCTTTACATACCGCAACACGCCATGCTCCACGACTGGTAAGACTCCTGCACTGAGTTTCCTGTCTTGGGCACCGCGGACGCGTCTCAGCATTTCGCACCCTGAATTAGCCAAGCGGTCAGAGCCTACTCCATCTAGAGATCAAGACAAGGGACAAAAAAAGAATTGGAGGGAATTTGATGCAGGAGAACGAGTCCGGGTGATAGGTATCCGACCAGGCGACCCGCACTGGTTAGAAGGAACGATTGTTCGCCGTGTCAGCGTTGCAACTTACATAGTCAAGGTGGAAGGCCAGGAGCGATTCATGCATGCTGATGACATTGTTAATACAAGTGCTCCTCTTACTCTACCCAGAACAGTGCGCATCACTGGCGCACCTCTAGCGCAACCTGGTCCGGCTACTCCCGAAGAAACAGAGGAAACTCCTACCGAGGTCCAGGAACCAACGTCGGAAGCTACAGATTCTACCGCCGTTGAACAACCTCCAGAACCTCTGCCACGCCGAAGCACAAGGGTTCGGCGACAGCCTGAAACATATGGATATTAAAGAAAATAAGGGAGAAGGAATGTTGTATCTAATAAAAGGACAAAGCGCGGTGACGTCACTACTGACGCACCGCAACTTGTGTGTATATATTGCCAAGCAAGATGCTGGGTTATCAGATTAAACTGTTCGCCACGAAACATGTCACAGCTGCCTTCTTGTTCCCGAGCTACAACGGCAACAGTGCTGCCATCGGCGACGCGTACGGCTCGTGTATATAGTAGCAGGCGTGAGAACCTTTTTCAGTCCACTACGGTGGTTATTACTCAATATGGACACCTGGGTTCCAGTATCTATTAACGCCGTCAAAGGGACACCATCGACGTGGACATCAAGTAAGTTCTGGTTCGTTGGGAGCGTCAATGTAGGTTTTTGACGCGACGAAGATAATGCATCGCTACCCCCACGAGCTGCATGGTCTAGTTTTCCGCCCGGGAGGGCCTATACTTGGTCGGCGACGAATAGCGGCGTGGCTGGGGCGACGGGGACCGACGGCGCAGAGGTGATGGCGAACGAGCGGGACGACTGTCATCGATGGATACGTCAGAGGTAGAAGGCATACGGCGATGCGAGTAGCGGCGAGAGTCGGCATATGGGCGAGGAGACGGGGCGAAGTAGCTCGAATACGGCGATATCCAGGAGGTGCGGCAGTGGCGAGCGACGTGGCCAATGCGATGGCAACGGAAGCAAATGGGCTTGTCATCCGGAGTTCTCCACTCTGTAGGGTTGCGGTATCTGGGAGGAGAATACAGATCGCTGCGAGGCGCAGCTGTCGGCACCAGTCGGGTGTCAGGTCGGGAGACGGAGCAGGCAGCAGAAAAACCGAGGTTTGCAAATTCTTGCCGCGCAACTTCCTGAATGAAGGAGATCGCCGGGGCTGGTTGGTCAATGGTGGGGTCAAGTGGGCGTGGATGGAACGGGGCAGGACTTACAGCCTCGAGCTCGCGGCGAACAATACGTGTGACGGTCTCATTGAAGGGAGGCGAAGCGGTAAGAGCGACGCAGGACGAGCCGGGAGAACTGTGGAATGACGCGGCGGCTTTTCGCGAGCTCAAAGTGGCGGCATTCCTTGACAATGACGTCGATGGTGGACACATTGTTGAATATCAAGTTGAACGCATCGTCCGCGATCCCTTTGAGAACGTGGCCTACCTTGTCAACTTCAACCATGTTCTCGTCGACTTTCCGGCAATGAGCGAGCACGTCCTGTATGTACGAGACATACGATTCAGTGGAAGACTGCACACGGGTAGCAAGCTGTTTTCTTGCAGCCAGCTGCCAACCGGTCGGATTTCCAAAAAGGTCGCGGAGCTTCTCTTTGAAAGCGTCCCATCTCCTCCTCGTGAGTCCGAAACGAGACTCGAGGTGTTCCGCCCAAGTAGAAGAGCACATTCGCCAGCATTATGATAGGGTCCGTGTGGTTGTTGCGGCTAACAAGTTTATACATGCCGAGCCAGGCATCAACGTCGACATTATCTTGGGCGGAGAATATGCCAGGATCGCGGGGAGTGGCAACGGTGACGTACGTTGTGGTTGGAGTCGCAGTAGTAGGAGCAGTCGAGGTGTCACCGGGAGCCATGATGGAAAGCTGGACGGTGCGGCCGCTGCGGAGCTCCGTGGCGAAGACGGGAAACGGCACGTTCCACCAAAATGTTACGCGAACGAAGGATTAAGTACTGGAGACTATTTACAAAATATATTTACACAAGATAGCTGCAGCGCTGGCTAGTTCAACCGACAGCTCGAGAGCAAAGCGCATTTCGTCTTCTTCGTCTCGGCGCCCGCGCGCATCGTCCCGAAGAAATACGCATATGCATGTTTCAATATTTTTCAAGTGGATAGATAGGTGCTTTTCAAGTACGCCTGACAGGAAATGGTTGACCCCCTCATTTAACACAACAAGCTGGGCGAGTTGGTAACTGAACATGTTTCTTAGGGGTGGGCAGCGCTACCCTGACGAAGGACACAGGAAGAGACGATACGAGCGCTGATGGGGTTGTCAGTCAGCGCTCGTATCGTCTATTCCTCTGTCTATCGTCCGGGTAGCGCTGCCCACCCCTAAGAAACATGACCACCTCATAGCTCACGCTGCTGCACAATAAGAAAACTTGGCAAACTCAGTGAAGAGTAGGGTATATTAAAAATGCATAGAGATCTGGCAACCCTGGCCGCATCCGCCATCATACCCGAGGCGGAGTTGCGAAACGTCCATGAAGACAGTTGTGTGTAGTGGCTAGGTGGTCATTGTCATGTGACTATTCAGGACTCTTAAAATGCAACACTCACCTTCATCATCGAGCGATTAATTAGGAGCAAAATTCACTGCGCTTGTACGAATCAACAACAACACGGCCGGTGGTCTCGGCAGACATGGATATTTGTCCGGGTGGAATTATGAGCAGGCACACTGCTTTAAAACTAAATCCATCACCCAGCCTCTCTTTGTGGCAATGTGCTTTTGAAACCAGTGTTAAGTACCCTCACCAATGCTCATACGCTCTCAAGCGTTCATTGTGACATGCTTGCTTATGTTTTGTTTTAATCTACATCACTTATGTTTCTACTGGAATAGAGGAAGCGTTCAAATAAAAAAACAATTTTATGAGAACAGTTTTGCTGATGGCGTTGTTCGCTAATGTTGCTCGAAAAAGCTTAGCTGGCGTATCATAAAAAAATGAACGCCCCTTCCACTGCGTTAGGATGGTCCAACAGCGAAGCTATGTTAGGTACACCATGCGAGTGAAACTTCTCCTAGCAGTCTATATAGTAAATATTTTGTTTCATAATTCCTTCACCTCATTTTCGCTTTTGCGTGCTTCGTGTGGTGACCACGCTTTAAAAGAAGGTATGGCATGCCGTGTCAGGCCGGTTGCAGTGTGAGTGAGCGTCCGAGCCGTAGTTCCATTCGCGGCCGTTTGGCTGGCCCGAAGGGCGCTACTGTTAAAGTCCCTATATAAGAAAAGTACCGCCATCTACTGTCTCCTCCGCCTCCTCCTCTCCTAAAGCGCTTGCTTTTTCTTTACTTTTTGCTTGCGAAAGCCAAGTCGACGGTGGCGCACCTAGAAAGTCCACGTTGAAGCTTTCAGGCCGGGCGCGCGCCGTCGCCGCCGCCGGCGACTGCGGCTGCGCAGAGGACTTTCAACATGGCTCTGAGGCGGAAAAAAACAAAATATAAAGAAGTGAAAAGCGCGCGCTATCATCGTCCAATCGGAGATACAGGATAACACAGGAGAGAGCGAAGCGGCATTTGTCAAAGGATGGCGGTACTTTTCTTATATAGGGACTTTAGCTACTACTACTACTACGGCGTTCCTAGCGCATTGCAGGGGGACGTGTAGGCATCCACGGGCGACGGCGTTCCCAGCGCATTCCTCACGCTTTTTTTACAGCGAAGCTGTTAAGGGCTAGTTCCCCTAGGATCGTGTCCGCGCGTAGAAAAAAAACTATCATGATCAGCATCCCGGCTCCATGTGCGTGGCGGTTTCCCCCATTGGATATGCGGGTATGAACAAGGGACAAGAAGAAAGAAAGGAAGGAAGGATGGAAAGAAAGAAGGTAAGGAAGAAATCACGTATGGCTCATGCCCGCGTTGGATATGTGGGTATGAGCAACCGAGAGCAGGAGAGGGAGAGATCTCACAGGATACTGACGCTGTCGTGCAGTGCGCCGCGGCTAAATACGCAGTGGCTCATACGCTACCCTATGACTAAGAGGCAGACTTGGCGCAGCAAACGCACTACTTGGCCATCGCGCCGGGCGAAAACAAGACGCCGGTGTCCTTGCTCTTTCACGAACATGCCGACAACGCTCAATATATTCCATAATGATAACATATTCTTACGTAGGAAGACGCAGACGAAAAGCTGTATACAAGTATATTTACAAGGAAATGCGTCGCACTTGGCCAAGAGGCAACAGCCCGCACTGGCCTCTAATCTTCGTCGTCGTCTTCACACTGCTCGCTTCATCATGACAAATGCTGTTCTGTGGGAATATAAATGGACTATAGCAATATTCACTACAGCAGACCCACTATAGTCAGTTTCGCTGGCTTCCATCTTCACAGTAGTGGAAGGGCTCTGAATTTTCTGTGACGTTCTCAGAGGAAAGTCCTTGACCAAAGCTCAGTACATACAACCAACGCTAACGCGAACTCCTCTCACACCCCACTTCTCTGTTGGCCTAATTTTTCCTACACCACCGTTGGTTGGCGCGCCTCACGCTTTTCCGCTGCAACACCAGTATCGGGCGACGCGACTTATGCCAACCCCACTCCCCCTTCTCCTTTTCATCCGCCCCCTCTCAAAGAGTTTTCACTGGGGGTAACGGGTCACTTTAGCCTGTTTCCTTCTATTGAGGTCATTTCTCTCTCCTCTCCTTTTAGGTCACGCGGCCCCTCTTAAAGCGAAGCCCGACAACGTCGGCACGGGGTCTGCATAATGAGCTTCGTCGTAAAAATGAAAGTGTTCAGAAAACGAATAAAAAATCGAAAACACGAAACTTTTGAAACTATGCCACAAACCACGTGACATTCTTGCAGTTTCCGCGTGAGCTGGACATTGTTCATGGCCAAGCACCTTTTAAAGCGCAGCTCTTAGGTGCACGCTCCTGCCTTAAGCGTAGGCGTCCCTCGCCGTAACCGAGCGACCGAGCACAGCGAAGGATGAAAGAGCGAATGCGGAGCACAGCGGGGGATGAAAGACGGTGCTAGCGAAGAGAGCGCAAAGAGGAAAGCGGAAGAGGAGGGTGCAGTGCAACCATGAGGTGATAAGCGTAAGGAGGAGGAGGGTATGGCGAAAGCATGGGAAGAAAGGCGGAGGGACGCACAAGACGTGTTATGCGGCGAAGACCGCTACAAGATGGCGCCAGAGTAGTGCGCCGTCGTCTGCTCACCGATGGCCCCATAGACAAGGCATGCGGCGAGCGCGTCCACCGATACCACATAAAGTAATACACCGTTAACTAGAAGTAATGACAAGTGGAAAAAATTTCGATATAAGCGGAGTTTCGAGATACCCGAATCCACGAAAATATAAAGGGCTGGGTATTTACCGGACATTTGGCACAGGTGAAACGCGGTTTCAATAATTCGGGTCGGCGCCAGTTGATTCTCGAGCCATTTATTTTCCACAAAAGAAACTTGTAATGCTGGTCTGCTTGGTAGCTGAGTCGCCACCGCCCTGCTCAGTAACGTGACCACCGCCACGCACAACAGCTGCCTCCAAGCACCGGGCATCGAGGCACTGCCGTGCGTGGCTGGTGTGTTTACAAGTGGCGGCGCGCTCGCCTCTGGCCGACGATACACTTTCTGGCACTGTTTGTGCACGTCAGTGGTCGTAGCGACAGTCCGCCCACGTAATAGGTGGGATCAGCCGGCCGATAACTGTAGATGAGGGTGAAGTAAAATCAAGCAAAAGGCTTTGGGACAAAATTGCAGGTCTGGGTCGCTATTTGGTAGCCATGCGTTATGATTTATTCTATGCTAGTTTTATCATTCAGCGCTCACGGCCGGCTAATCCCGTTGATAACGTGAGCGGACCGTCACTCTGACCGCTGACCAAGTGCGAAAAGCATGAAAAGGCATTAGCATAGGAAAAGGCATTGTTACAAAATACCGGCCCTGGGGTGCTATGCAGGATGCGCCGAGTTTATCGAAACTCGGGATCTTCACGAGCTCTGGCGACGCCCCAAGATGAAAGAACTAATGGTAACAAGACAAAGTTTGTCCGTCGGCACGCCTCCAGTTTCATTGGTTTGTCTAGATTCACTCTGGGTGGCTATCATCTCTTGGGCGTTGCCATATGGGCGGTCGACAAACTGGGGCTCACGTGATCATACGGTCGGTGCATGGTCGTCCCTTCTTTCACTTGTCTGTCGTTCCATCGAGTGCATTATAGGCACAAGCATGTTATCAAATAAATGTGTTTAGTACGATAATATTAGTCACATTAATGTGGGTTATAAGCATTTTAAAATTTACAAGATGTGCACTGAACGTGTATTAGACTAATTTGCCGTTTAATACGTTTCGCGCTATACCACGAGGGGACGCTCGCCCCTTTTTCTTCCTCTGGATTGGATTGGCGCGGCTCGCTACGTGCTTGCGCTATCATTTCTGAGCACAGATCGGTGTGCGCTGGTTTCCGCACTAGGCTTTCAAGAGATCGCTCGTTGTACCTTCTCTTTCCTCTGGATTGAATTGGTGCGGCTCGCTACCTGCTTGCGCTCCCATTTCTGAGCACAGATTGGTGTGCGCCTGGTATTCACATTGGGCTTTTAACCGATCTCTCGTTGCTCGCGCTAAAGTAAGGCTGCGAAACGAATGAGCGTCGGCTAGCGCAGTAGTTGTTTGCCACGCGCTTACTGTGTAAGCACTCACGAATGCCGGGAAGCACTCATACAAGGGTCAGAAAACTACGCTTTATTTTCTTTTACTTTGTTGTGCACCTTCAGACGGGCTAGCACCGAGCGATGGTTTCTAACAACCGCAGGAAAGAGTCTTTGTACTGGGTTGCCCGAGCGATCCGTGGCTTCTAACAAACGCAATAAATGTCTTCGCAGCGTACGTGGCGGTTAATTAATTACCACGACATCTATACCAGGAATGACTCCAGCAGCGGTGCAGTTACCGTGTCACCACCACTGACGAGGTGGCGATTCACTTTTTGACAATATATTTCTATATTTTTTTGCATTTCAACGCTCGTGATGGGGCCCAAAATCTTCACACTGTGGTTGACTGTCTCCCAGTGCAGATTGAGGCTCGCCTCGTTAGCATCCACTAAATTTCGAAAATAGTTCTATGAGAGCCATGCGTTACTGCGAATAAAGGCCCCTGCTTGAAAATTGGCTGCAATAACGGCTTCGTCTCGTCGGTCGACCTTGAAAAGTCGCAGCACTCATGTGGTAGCGCAGACCATGCCGAAGACCCATGGTGCACGATCGTTTAACATCGCCGTAATTTTGGCGGCTCGGTGGAACGTTGTCGCCCTTCATCAGGCGGCCTTGGTTGTACTTTCGCTTGCCGCGAAGAATGTACTCATGAAATTGCACTATCTTCCCGGGGCCCCGAGTGGAGGTCGCGCCAGCAGCTTGTCCGATCATGACCTCATGGTCGTAGTTCTTCCAGTCGGCGATGGCATGCTTCGATAAAGGAAACAAGTAGCTGGCCATCTCCTTCAACAGCCACACATCTACGCTATTGCTCACGCAGTACGTGAGCCAAATCACTTGCCGCCTAAAGAGGTGGACGTTCGGACGGTCGAGGCGGTCCGTGTTGGCGAAGTAACTTCCTTCGCCTCTTTGCCCATACAGTGCAGCGGTACCGTGTAACTGCAAAGACTGCTTTCGGCACCTGTTGCACCGGAAAGCAGCCTGGCGTCCATTCTGAGTCTTGCTGTACAATGTGACCACTACAATGGGACCAACCAACCACAGGTAGGCTGGTCAGGTTGGAACCCTAGGTGCTTGCAGGTGCCCCAGTACTCCAATGACGCCGCCGGACCTGGCCTGGCGCTGGGACACGGTGGACGCACGGCGCTTGAAGCCGGAGAGAGCCGAAGCGATCGCACGAACTCTTCCTCTGCAGCCTAGTCACACCAATCTGTGCTCCGAAAGCATAATTTGCCCGCCACGCTGTCTCCGCAAATGAGAGCCTTCGCCTAACTGGCTACACAGCCAGCGCACTGATGTATTGGTAAGGCGAAAATGACGTTCAAACTCTACGTCCATCATGTAGGTGAACGGGTCCAGACGGTCTATTGACGCTTTCTGTCGCTGGATGCGATGACACAGGCTGCTGCTGCTGCCACTGCCATGTTCCCGAGTTCAACTCGGGGAGGGTTTCGCGATGTACGAGTTTGGCACGAGTTCGCCTGTCAATCAAAATCATAGGTCACGCCCCACGCGAAGCATGTAACTCTTGTGCGCGCACCCACCACAGACGAGCCACGCCCAACTTACTGTTCGGCAACAGCGACCCGGTGCTGAGCATAGAGGCATCAACAATCTTGACAAGTCTTGACCGCCGAGATAAAACACGCGCAACGCACTGTCATCGGTGATGTACTGAGCGCCCACTATATCGCTGGCTTACCCATACGCGTATACCTTCTCGGGCTGTGATGGCCCCACAACATGCATGGTTTCTTTGCCTGCATTGTGGCGACGTAGCACACAGCAAATAATTATCGGCACGTCACGGTAGCTACTTGCAAGGTGTCGATGCGCCGTAGTGAACGACGATGCTCAGGAGTGCGCAGTGTTTTCCAACGACAACATATCGCAGCTGTCATTTGATATGACTGATCTGGCATCGGCTATGTATCAGAGCGGTAGTGTCGCTAACACGGTCAGCGTCGGGCATCGCCCGCATTTCTAGACCCATTACGATGACATTTCTTCATCACAAGCACTGCACACTAAACAGTTGCAACACTTTCCTGCGTTCGAAGTCCCATTTCTTAACTGCACACTAGGGCCCTCACATGCCAAAATGCGATTGTTGCGGTGTCGTTACGATATCCATCTGCGATCGCTGTTAGCTCCAGCACAAACAATTGTCAAGCACTTTGGTGTGCACAACACACTCAAAATACTTCGTATATGCGCACAGAGGCACCTTCACTGGGCAAGCAATGAAAAGCAATTAATTGTGACGCCTGGGCAGCTCGCTCTTCACAATGCATCACGGAGGCTTCGCGCACAGAAATAAACATGGTACCGTACAGCCATTTTGCAGCGACAGCCGTTGCTCCCCTCTCTATGGTTAGAGTCTCGTTTTTCGTTGGTAAAGCGGCGGCCTTAATAGCTTCAGTGAAGCGCCTGCGGTAAACAGCCATGTCGCGGCGATGCGCTGCCCTTCCCCTAATAGACGGGGAATGGTCAGATCATTGTCATGACTGACTTTATGCGTCATTATCGCATCGATTTTATCGCCAATAGCACTGCAACACCCCTGGCGACTTGTCACCGTATGAACTCCCTCGTGTGTGCGACCCTCTAGAATGTATCCGCTTGTAAGCTGTCGCCTCACTGTCGCCACTCACGGCAAAAAAGTGCAAAATCTAATAATTCGTTTGATCTCCGTTTGCCATCAGAAATTTAGAGCATTCAAAACGAAAAACCGATACTTTAAGAAATAAATTGTTCGTTATTTTATTTGTTGTATTTTAACGTATTCGATTGAAGGAAAGTGTAGATGCAAGAATGCACAGCATGTGCCCTGTTCGCATTTGACAAAGGATAGAAAGATAATGCCAGAAAGAGGAGGCACATCCTTGACGCGCCTGAGAAAGGCGTGGCAAGCGTCTCACGGCAAGTGTGCAGATAGACAGCGGGACAATCACGGTATTGCTAAATTGCGATAATACGTTGATAAGAACACGCGGCGCTGGCGCGTTTCGTTGCGCAGTCTTCTGTGCTTGAAACGCTGCGCAGGGTGCGCTCATGTTGTCATACGCGGCTTTATCTCGACATTTCTTTTGGCCCGTTGTTCGTGCGCTTTCCTTGCTATCTCCGTTCACTGACTTCCATCGAGCAAACTCGGGCAAAACTCGTGCGAACGAGAAACTCGGCACATCCTGCATAGCACCCCTGGTTCACTTTTTTGGCGATACCACAGCTGCGCAAAAAAAGTACAAAAAATGTTTCGGTACTGTCATTTTTAACAGCATTTTTGCAGTCTGGGTTTCGAGACATCCGGAGTTCGATGCAGTGGCGTTTCGAGATAAGGGGTGAAAACTCTATAGACTTGACACCGTGCCAGGGAAAACACTCGACTTATCCGATATATCAGAGTTTCAGTTAACGAGGGCTTACTGTATATGGAAACAAAGCGCTGCATGGGTGGAGCTCTGTTGGCGGCGGCTGCTATAAATCGCGCCCACGCGTCACCCACGCGATGCCTCTCGCCATCTCCCGATTAGCGACGCAGTCGCGCCCCACACTTCGCTTCGTTGGCAACATCCCGCACAAAAACGCGTATAGAGCTGCTCTCATGCTTCGCATTAGGGTGTATCGTAATCGTTGGTGAATTTTATTTCTGCTGCCTATAATTCTATTTTGTTTGGTCTTTCTGCGGAGACGACTTGGTACACGCCCTGCGCTTCTGGCTCTGTATTCCAGTATAGGTAGTGATTGGCAGTTAACTTGGACACAGTGTAATTCGAACCCTATATTTCAGTATGCAGAGGAAATTGAAAGAATGGGGGTATTTCGAAATGTTCTAGTTAACTTTTTTTTTCTCATATTACACTTTGAAACGCGTGCGGTTTAACTGAAAGATACTTTCAGGATAATTTGGGCATGGACTTCCCAGCCTGAGTAACTGGCACTACGGATACTGCTGAGCAACGGTGCTCCCAGGAACAAATAAAAGGTCAGCAGGCAGCGCGTTTGCGTAGGCGTGTTTTTTACGGGAGCATGGGTGGTGACATGGTGTCTCCCATGCATTTGACCGCACAAGTTTGCCGTTCAGTGCCGCAACAGCCTGAAAAACACCAAGGGCTGACACGCACCTGTGAAATTCTACATATTTCCACGTAGATAGTGCACAAATGAAAGGACACAAGTCCGGACTCCTAGTCTTGTTGGAAATTACATTCAATAATTGTAATTCAATAATTACAATAATTCGTTCGTGCATACCAATTCATTTAACGTTTTCACATGTGAAATGTTTATTCGTCTCGCGCAGCCAGTCTCACGGGTACAAAGAGTCGTGTGATGTGATTCGATATCACTGCATGTTAAAAACTCAAACGAAGGAACAGGCAAAGCATTAGTTAAAGACAAAAAAAAAAAACGCTCGAAGAAACCCGCATAGAAAACCGCCTCACAAGTACGAAAACAGGTGATTTTACCATCGCGGCACGGGACATAACCACTATGACATCCCTGAGGCGTCTGAACCCATGATTAAATATCCCTGTCACTTAGGCACTTTGGAGCTCTCTCGAGTCCAATCAGAATTTCTTGCTTCTACACGTGCACTTTCTGTCACGATTATCCACGTTCCGGGTGCAGCAGATCGGGATCGTAGGCTGTCCTCTGCACCGTAATCCTGAGTGAGCTTAACCAATAAAATCTGGATTTCGGAGCCGTGCAACATTTACTATTTTTGAACACGACCAAAAATGTAATCCGTATCGGGCTTGATATACCGGCATTAAAGAACGACCGAGAGCTAATGTGTTTCAAACCGCCGCGCCCTTCTCTCGCAACACAACTCGCGGAGTCATGATTTCACATAGCATGGTCCGCATTCTTTTTAGAAATGGACCATCAAATCATACGCTTGAGCTAACGCGCTCCACTCCTCGCAACGTGCTACTACAGATATGACATACCAAGCGCGTGCTGTCAAAGAAACACGACAAATCACAATGTGCTGCGCACGCGCATATAACCCGAGGCTCAAAGCATCACTCGGAGAATGTCGAAGTAGAGCGGCAGGGATCTCCTCGTCGTCGCGAGCAAACTGTGGTGATTGAGCTACAAGGTGAAGAATCAACGCCGTCGCGAATAATAAATAGCAAGCGATAAGTAAAACAGTAAACTTTTGCATTGAGTTTTACTTGATTCTGAGGGCGGAGGTCATCCATGGCTGTGTGCGTTCCTTTTCATACCATTTGCCCAGGAAGCTGTAGAACTTGACAAGTGGCTGCAAGCCCCGCATGTTTTTGTCACTGTTGTGGCAGTCCACCACGCAACAGTACCGGTTACCTTTGGCCCCATGGCTACCAGACCGCCGAACCATCGCGAAACTACTGCGATGCGAGGAGCCATTTCGCAAAATTCGGGGGCATCGCGAGCGCCTCACGTTGAGGGCGAACTGCTACATGGTGACGCGGCTTTCCGCCAGGGGAAGCCGTGGTGCTGCCGTTTGTCGGCAAACTTGAGTTCATACGCGCTATTGGGGCACGAGTCATGAGGCAATCACGGTAGCTTTGCTTGATTTCACCTCTTGTCAGAGTCTCATTTATGCACGCCGTTTCACTAGAATCCCTCCCAGGTAATATACAAATACAAAGTGAAGGATATTTTTGTTTGTCCCGATAGCTGATGTAGAGTTTACCGTGAGTGTAGTAAACTGGCTGCGATAAAAAATGGCATACGTACCTTGGAGTGTACGAAGGGAAATAAAACACCAAGGAGACACAATCCAACGAACGGTGCCGTCAAGCCGGTATTGACCATCAAAAATATCTGCCAAGAAATGAGTCTGTAGCTATTGCATGAAACAAGCTCCCGACAATACTAGTACGGTACATAATGGCGGAGTGCTCTATGCGCGTAAAGTATTGAATATCGATCTGTACTCTTGAATTAACAACAAAAAATAAAGCATGCTATCATTTAAGAACGTAGTTATCCTTATTTCAGAAGGGGAAACAGTGCCTCTTTGTGCACTTCTTATTGACAACCTTGACGCAAAAGCATCTGACACCAATTATGAAGCCAACATATCCATCAGAAAGCCCTCAATATGCGCCGGAATTTCTTCAGGACACGTTGTGATAAATATTCTTTAATTAAAATTTCTGCTTTTTTTTCGTAGACATGATACATTTTATGTTACACTTTGAATAGACAGAATATTCTTTGGACAAGTCAGCAAATTTTTTTGTGAAACCGACTTATTCCAATTTACATAAAATTTACAGAGGCCGCAACACAAATAATTTCACTCTCGAAGTTACTGCAGCAATAACATATTTAGAAACTTTTCGCACCCATATTTTCTTATTGAGTGTAGCCTGATTGTCTGACTCTGCATGCTTTACATTACCTAATCTCCTTTGGTCTATATACATGCGCTGAACTATGCTTACAAGTGTTTCCTGTAGTTAGGAGTTTATAAAAGTACTACGGAGAGGCCTCGTCAGAGCCGATAAGTAGTCTCTTATGACGCACTGTATATTTGCAGGGAAATTCAGTTATGAAGTGAATTTTTGTGGATGAATTATTTACAAATACGCACTCATGGATGATATAGTATATGCAGCTAAACAAGAAAAGGACATTGTTTTTACCGTTGTTATTGATCCCATGTACAGGCATACGGTGCTGTATACCGTCATTACAACACCTAAAGTCAAAGCTGCAAAAATAACATAAGTTATTTTAGAAAGTGTCAGAGGATCGGATTCTATCACCTCGATGGAATAATTTGTAGCAACATTTTAATGAATACGCTCGGAATATTTCTGAATCTCACTCAAAGATCCAAATATATGGTTAGCTGCCTCTTTAAAAAGAGGTTCAAACCATTCTTAAGGATGGATGGACTTTAGTTCAAGATGTGCATTGACACAAAAAGTGGTGCATTTCTTTAATAATTGCTACCTAATGCGGTCATCAAAAACCCGCGAATAATTCAAAAACTATTACAAAGAAACTGTCGGTAAGACATTGCGCATTCGGTAACAACTAAGGCCAGTCAACACGCAATGAATGAAGCAATCATTATCTCTTTGATATGGTACTGAGAGCAGCAAAGGTAACAGTAAAAATTCTGTAATAAATTTCGTAAACATCATAAAGGCGCCACTAATGATACTGCAAAACATCTGAAAATACCACTGATGGCAGCCGAATACGCGTGCGTTGCTCGACGATGGATGTCAATCTACAGACATTCCGTAATGTTTACGTACGCCTATTTATACCCTTGTCATTGGAGTGATAGCCAGTGACACTCACTGGCTAACACTCCAGTGTTATGATACTCCAATGATACCAGCTTGTGGATGCGGAGAACTGCTAAAATGGACATGTCACGTAATATTTCACGTTAGGAACAGGCAAATTCTGTGTGCAATTTAAAGAATAAAGGCTGCCGCAGTCGATACGTCATTAACGAGAATACGAGAACAGACGGCCTAGATCTATATTACTAACCACAGGAAGCAAGCATGTATAGTGGCCAGGGAAAGCTTAAAAAAAATGCGCCCTATTTCAAATTCGACCGTATGTTATGAATGGAGATGCTGAATTAATGTACCATAAAAAAATTGTGTGTGGCTTAGCTCGGCTATGCCAGGATATACGTAGCGTTAGCAAATGTTCAGCTGAAGGTCCGAGTCGCACTGGCGCTTTCGCTGAGTTTCACAGTATATTCAGTCGATCGGCGAGCCTTGACGTCATCGACGGCGTTTTGTTGTTGCTGCAGGGGTGGTCGGGCACGTCGCTCAGCCTCCTGGCGACGCCGCTTTGCTAGACGTTCGTCCCTTTGCTGCAGTGTCTCCGCAGCACGTTTAGCCTTCCTCTGTTCATTTCTCCTACGCTCAACCGCTAATTGCCAGGCAACTACTTCGGGATACGATGAGTCAAGCTTCTCCGTTCTTCTGCGCTGTTGAGCAGCATTTGCGCTCTCCTTCTCCGTGGCTATACAACACTGGCAAACGCCAGTCAGAAGCGCAGCGGCTCCAGCGCAGTGTCAGACGGCGACTGCACAGCGAGCGCGCCGGCGCCAGCGCGTCTACCACGGCTACGACGTCACTCCTCTGGAATGCGCAGACCGGCGGCGGTGAGTCGCGGCGGCAGCGGCGGACTGCGCGAGAGGTGCCGGCTGCGGTGGCTCCGGTGCGCAAGCCGTGTGACATCACTGATCCTTGCGCATGCGCAGCACGGCTCTTGATGTGCCGCGCGAAACGGGCTTGGCTAAAAAAATTACCCCATCTCCCGCTAAAGTTCACTGTACGCTAAAGGGAACCATGTGTGGATGCGAAGCAGCGGGGAGATTGAATTAGCTTGAGCGGGAGATGGTTTCGCGGCCGAGTGCTCATCGCAGCGCTGCACAGAAGAGAGAATGAGGCGCGCGCGCTCCGTCATTTTTATACCGCGGAAATACCGTGGCGCCCCCAGCGGAGTATGCAGCTTGAGAGAGAGAGAGAGAGAATAAAGTTTAATAAAAAGAGCACGCGAGCGTAGGTAGCTCCCCGCTCTGCAGTGGGTGGTCCCCTCAGTCCAGGAGTCCAGCGGCCTTAGCTGCCCTTCTCGCTCGGTTGACCAGGTTGAGCTGGTCCGTCGAGTCGGAGCTGGACAGCGCTGCCTCCCATTGCCGTGTGGTGGCGTGTGTTATGGGTGTTAGCTGTGGTGTATTTGCGCAAGCCCATACCATGTGGTAAAGTGTTGCACATTGATCACAGTGTGGACATTTATAGGAATGCAGCGCAGGGTGTATGGCGTGGTAAAGACTCAAATGTGGATATGTGTTTGTTTGGAGTTTTCGCCATATTACTGCCTCCTCTCGCGTCAGAGAATTGTGAGGTGGGGGTAGTGTTCTTCGTGAAAGGCGATAGTGTTGTAGGATGTGAGTGTAGGTTAATGGTATGGGCTCTGGTTGGAACTGCTCGGCGCGGTCATCTCGCGGCTCCCGGTGTGCATGTGCTCGGGCGTAGGCGTGTGCCTGCTGATTGCCGCGTAAGGACTCATGCCCCGGAGTCCACATGATATGTATGTATGGTGGCAGCTGGTGCGCTCCATTCAGAATGCGATGTGCAGCCCTGGAAGTTTTGGCCCTGGAGTAATTTCTGCATGCCGTCTGAGAGTCCGTCAGAACTATGACGCAATCCCACTGCGGTTTCGTCGTGATGGCTAACGCTATCGCTAGTTCCTTCTGCCTCCGCAGCGCTCACTCTGGAAACCGACGATGCATTTATTTCGGTCCCGTGATTGTCGACTACGCTGGTGACGAATGCGGTGCTTCTTGCAGTGCTGGCCGCGTCTACGTACAAGACATTGGGGTGGTTTCCATACTTTCTCGCGAGCGCCTGCGCTCGGGCTTGTCTCCGTCCGATGTGGAAGTTTGGGTGCATGTTCCTGGGAATCGGTGAGACGTGCATAGTTTCTTGTATTCGTGTTGGGATTTTGGTCAGTGCGCTGGTCTTCCGTACGGAATATCCAAGACGTTCCAAGACGCAGCGTCCCGCTATTGTGCGTAGTAGTCTTTCCTTCTGGCTTACCAGGTGGGCCTCTATGATTTCCCGTGCGTTGTTGTACACCCCTGTCTCCTCGAGGCGAAAAGTAGCCGTTCCGGGTGGGAGTCCGAGCGCTTGCTTATACGCCTTGCGTATCAGCCGGTCGAGTACCTCCACTTCCGCGTTCCTTAAATTTAAATATGGTGCCGAGTACGCAATGCGGCTCACAATCGGATCCTGCACTAATCGGATAAGGTCCTGTTCCTTGAGTCCCCTCTTCCTGCTAGTAATTCGTTGAATCATGCGCAAGATCTGCGTGGTCGTGTGTTGTAGCTTCTGTATGGCGTATCCTCCGCCCCCGTCCTTTTGTAAGTGTAACCCGAGGATCCGAAGTCTGTCTACCTTGGTAATCTCTTTAGGACCTATTCGCAGGTGGATGGTTGGTGCCGGGGCTGTTGGTCGTCCTCGTGAGCGCTTCTCGATTATGAGGAGCTCCGACTTCTCCGGCGCGCATTGCAGTCTGCATGTCTCCGCATAGCTTGCTACGACGTTTACTGCCTCCTGTAATGCCTCTTGTTGTTCTCCTATGGACCCCCCGACCGTCCATATCGTGATGTCGTCTGCATACAAGGCATGTCTGATCCCCGGTATTTTCTCGAGTTGGGCTGGGAGTTTCATCATGGCCACATTGAAAAGTGTCGGTGACAGCACTGCTCCTTGTGGCGTTCCTCTGTTAGGTGTGTCTATTCGCTGTGACCTCACATTTCCCAGCCCTATTGTGGTTGTGCGATCAGTGAGAAAAGCCCTCATGTAGCTGTACGTTCGTCGGCCGCAATTCGTGTCACTGAGATTGGATAGTATGGCTTCGTGCCCCACGTTGTCAAAGGCTCCCTTTAGGTCTAGTGCGAGAATTGCTTTTGGGCAGCATGGCGTTGCTGCAGTCAGTACTTCCTCTTTGAGCTGCAGAAGCACGTCTTGCGTTGAAAAGTTGGGCCGAAAACCAAACATCGAGTTCGGCATCAGTTGACGTTCTTCGAGATGCGTCTGTAGCCTGTCTAAGATAAGACGTTCCATCAATTTACCGAGGCAAGACGTAAGCGAAATGGGTCTTAGGTTCTCCAGGCAGGGCGTTTTTCCTGGCTTTGGTATCAGTGTAATCTCCGCATGCTTCAATTCCGGGGGTAAGGTCCCTATGCTCCAGTGTGCATTTAAGAGTTCCAGTATTGCCTGCACGGTTGAATCGTCCAGGTTACGTAGCAACTTGTTGGTGATTCCGTCCTTGCCAGGAGTGGTGTTTCGAGTGAGTCTTGCGATCGCTCGTGTCAGCTCGGAACGCGTTATGTCCCGGTCGAGCTCGCTGTTTTCCAGTCTGGCGTAGTCAGCCGCTGGCTTTGCACCAAGTATCCGCTGGCCAATATATCTACTTTGTAAGGCACACAATAGCTGATCGTCTGTGCCTCCGAAGTTGTGTAGTACTCGGCTCATCGTGTGCTTGCTTTCTCTCTTGCTCTCGGTCGGATCTAGGAGATGTCTGAGTATGGTCCACGTCTTCGCAGTGCCCAGCGTTCCTTGGAGGGAGTTGAGCAGGGATGGTTTCGCGACCGAGCGCTCATCGCGGCGCTGCACAGGAGAGAATGAGGCACGCGCGCTCCGTCATTTTCATAGCGCGGAACTACCGTGGCGCTTCCAGCGGAGTATGCAGCTGTTGCACCACCTGTCGAGCACGCCGCTCCGGATTCCTAGAGAAGAGAAAGGGGGAGAGAGGGGGAGGGGACGCGCATGCGCTGTGGGGTTGCGGCACGCGGGCGCCG
The DNA here is from genome assembly GCF_013339745.2 of Dermacentor silvarum. Classification (NCBI taxonomy): domain Eukaryota; kingdom Metazoa; phylum Arthropoda; class Arachnida; order Ixodida; family Ixodidae; genus Dermacentor; species Dermacentor silvarum. Next base: position 132,781,498 of record NC_051161.1, on the reverse strand, counting down.
CTCCGTACAGGATTCCTAGAGGAGAGAAAGGGGGAACATATGAGAGGAGAGAGAGAGGGGGAAGGGACGCGCATGCGCTGTGGGGGTGTGGGACGCGAGGCAACAAACAGAGCCGCCGGCAAGCCATGCTTCGCATTTAAAATTGTCGCAGTGTCACCCGAAAGGCGAAGCATCGATTGCGATATCAAATCAGTAGAGAGCTATACGGAGAAAGGATAGTAGTTTTATCATCTGTATAAACATGGACATGCAGCAGCACCAGCAAGCCGCACAACTGTTGTCGACGGCGTCGGCATTCTGCCCGCGTTAGCACCGAACGCGCGCGGCGTTGGTGACTGCCAGTGCCTCTGGTGGCGGCTCGGAGGTTTTCGACGAGATCAGAACGGGACACTCGTCGAGCAGCCTCCGAAGTCTTTAGCATCTTCTCGCCTCGCAACGTTTTATTGCGATAGCAATTATATGGACACTTCAAAGCAGATGTCTGCCGTCGGCGTCGCCGTGAGGTTCCGTATGACGTCAACGGCGATGAAATCGTAGTAGTAGTAGAGGTTGAGCAAACGAGAAAAGATGCATGTTTCTGCAGCCCTTATAGGGAGCACGGCTCAGCATCTGAGGGGCGGGGAAGGGGGGATAGAAAGTAGGAAAAGTGGAATAAGGGGAGGGAGAGGGTAGTCGTCATCGTCTCGGGCAGGGTGCCCTCACAGTCGGTCAGCCAGCATCGAATCGGCAAGGTAACAGAGTACGACCTTGAATACCCTGCTGGAACTGCGGGCTGGGAAGAGCAGGTCCGTGCTGGAGGCTGACGGCAGGCCCATGCGGCGTAGTTGAGCCACCATGGTGGCTCGGTGTTGGTTGAGTGCGGGGCAGAAACATAGGAGGTGCTCCAGTGTTTCGTCTTCCCCGCACTGTGTGCAGGCTGGCGAGTCAGTTATACCCAGGCGAAAGCTCCGGGCGGCTGTCCAGCAGCAGGATGAAATCGTTGCCGCGCTCCGGACGCTGTATGTGCGAGTGAAAAGCGCGAGGGACGCACGCTTTCGCGGGGAGCGAACGCACGTCGGAGAGCAAACGCGCGTTCGGCGCCGTGCTCCCTGAAGGGCTGCATAATTAGGCGTCTCTTTCCTCCTTTACAATCACCATATATAGAGAGCAAACGCGACTTCTTCCGTCGCGCGAAAGGCCGTGGGGGGGGGGGCGTGAGGGAGGGAGGGGAGACGACGTTTAGCTGCGGCACCAAATGCGTATATATATAAAAATGTTGCGAGGCGAGAATGTGGGTAAGATTTCCGACGTCGCTCGACGAGTGTTCCATTCTGATCTCGTCGAAAACCTCCGAGCCGCCCCCAGAGGCACCGGCAACAGTCACCAACACCGCGCGAGTTCGCTGCGAACGCGGGCAAAACGCCACCGGCGTCGACAACAGTTATGCGCGTTGCTGGTGCTGCTGCATGTCGAAGTTTATACTGCTGATAAAAGTACCATCCTTACTACGCATAGCTCTCTGCTAATTTGCTATCGCAATTGATGATTCGCCTTTCGGGTGAAACTGCGACAATTTTAGATGCGAAGCATCCTATGGTCGGGGCTATGTCACTCCCTCCCTCCCTCCGCCGTGCGGCGTCCACACCCCTACTGCGCATTCGCATCCTCCTCCCTCTCGTCTCCTTGTCTCATCTCCTCTCCTCCCTCTCCTCTCCTTGTCTAATCTCCTCTCCTCTCGGCATTCCTCCTCTCCGACGCTCCTCTCCGGATTGCGCAACGAATGGCAACACCTGCGGCTCCGCGCGCGATAATGCGAAGCAGCTTAGGTTTGAGGAGCGACGGTAGGCGCCCAGGAAGCGTATTTCCATTTGCTAGTAGGTACAGCGTTTGACCGCTGGCGCCACGCTGCGCCGCTCGCGCGTACCATGTTTCGAGCCGCCGCCGTTGGAACGGAGGAGGCGTTGACGGAGAAAACGCTGGGCTGGTGGTGACTTAGCCTGCTGTTGGGATCGGTGGTATTATAAACGTATCACTGTTTTGATGATCCAAATATAATCTCACTATCAGGGAGGGAGCAGTCTACCTGACTGGAGCAGTATTTTTTATTTGGGGTGTTGCTACGCTGCGCTCCGCAACACCCCAACGACCACCGCTTCGCGTCGGCGCCCGGCATCACGGCTGCCGCCGTGGCGCCGGGGTTCAAGCGACCGCGCTGGCAAACAGTGAGAGAAAAAAAGGGAAAAGCGTAATATTAAAAAAAGTGGCCAGAGCGGGTATCGAACCCGCGTCCGCAGGATCTCGGAGCGAGCGCCTTAACCACTCAGCCATACAGCCACTTTTTTTTTCTTTATTGCATGGAAATATTAGTAGTTATATGCGAAAATTAGTTGTGTTACATATCTCAGCCATACAGCCACACTTCCAAGGGTTGTATTCGTGCAAACCATATCATTAGGGAGCCTACATGCAAGCGCTGTTTTAAAAAAAGTCGCAGTTTCACCTGAAAGGCGAAGCATCAATTGCGATAGCAAATATGTAGAGAGCCATACGGAGTAATGATAGTAGCTTTATCAGCTGTATAAACTTGGACATGCAGCAGCACCGGCAACACGCAGAACTGTTGTAGACGCCATCGGCGTTTTGCCCACGTTCGCACAAAATGCGTGCGGCGTTGGTGACTGTTGCCGGAGCCTCTGATATAAATAGGTACTTGGTGCCGCAGCTAAACGTCCCTTCCCTCCCTTCCCTCCCCCCCCCCACGGCCTTTCGTGCGTTTTTGGCGCTGAGCCGTGCTCCCTCAAGGGCTGCAGAAGATAGCGCCAACCTTTCCCTTTCCCTCAAGAACCACTTATCATCATCGTGCGTCAGAAGAAGGCGCGTTTGCTCTACATATATGGTGATTGTAAAGGAGGAAAGAGACGCCTACTTCTGCAGCCCTTAAGGGAGCACGGCACAGAACGCGCGTTTGTTCTCCGCCGTGCGTTCACTCCCCGTGAAAGCGCGCGTCCCTCGCGCCCTTTCACTCGCACCTACAGCGTTCGGCGGCGCGCGGCGACGATTTCATCTCCATTGACGTTATACGGAACCTCACGGCGACGGCGACGCCGACGGCAGAAATCTGCTTTGGAGTGTCCATATAATTGCTATCGCAATAAAAACAGCGCTTGCATGTAGGCTCCCTACATATCATTGCGTTCGAAAGCCCTCGGTGAACGGAACCACCTTGAAACGCGGTACGTGCGAGTGGCGCAGCGTGTCGCCAGTGGTCAAACGCTGTACCTACTAGCAAATGTAGTGTTGCGCCCCCGGAAGCACCGGCAACAGTCACCGACGCCGCGCAACGCGGGCAAAACGCCGACGGCGTCCATAACAGTTCTGCGCGTTGCTGGTGCTGCTGCATGTCAAAGTTTATACAGCTGATACAACTACCTTGAGTCGACCATATGGCTGCTTCGCATACTACTCAGGGTTCCCCTACGGGAAGATGGTGTAATTTCGTTTATATAAATACAAATTTGGTGCCGCAGCTAAACGTTGCCTCTCCCTCCCTCCCGTCCCCCCACGGCCTTTCACATTTGCTCTCTCTCTCTCTCTCTCTCTATATATATATATATATATATATATATGGTGATTGTAAAGGAGGAAAGCGACGCTTAATTCTGCAGCCCTTCAGGGAGCACGGCACAGAACGCGCGTTTGCTCTCCGCCGTGTGTTCGCTCCCCGTGATAGCGCGCGTCGCTCGCGCGATTTCACTCTCGCATAAAGCATACGGTGCGCGGCGAAGATTTCATCGCCGTTTGACGTCATACGGAACCTCACGGCGACGGCGATGGCAGACATTCGCTCTGAGTGTCCATATAATTGCTATCGCAATAAAAGCAAATATATACTAAAGTAAAAAAAATTGCGATAGCAAATTTGTAGAAAGCTATACGGAGTAATGATATTAGCTTTATCAGCTGTATAAACTTGGACATGCAGCAGCACCGGCAACACGCAGAACTGTTGTCGACGCCGTCGGCGTTTTGCCCGCGTTCGCTCAAAATGCGTGCGGCGTTGGTGACTGTTGCCGGAGCCTCTGATATAAATAGGCACTTGGTGCCGCAGCTAAACGTCGCCTCCCTTCCCTCCCCCTCCCCCCCTCCCCCACGGCTTCTCGCACGTCGGAAGAAGGCGCGTTTGCTCTATATATATGGTGATTGTAAAGGAGGAAAGAGACGGCTACTTCTGCAGCCCTTAAGCGAGCACGGCGCAGAACGCGCGTTTTTTCTTCGCCGTGCGTTCACTCCCCGTGTAAGCGCGCGTCCCTCGCGCCCTTTCACTCGCACATACAGCGTTCGGCGCGCGGCGACGATTTCATCTCCATTGACGTCATACGGAACCTCACGGCGACGGCGACGACGAAGGCGACGCCGACGGCAGAAATCTGCTTTTGAGTGTCCATATAATTGCTATCGCAATAAAATCAACAGCCTTTCCCTTGTCGATAAAATGGAGGTAAGCAAAGCTTGTCGTGTGTATATCTGATCTACTACTTTCCCGTAATTACGAGGCGTGCACCACCATTGCCAAGCTCTTGGAGGGCAAGACGACGCAGTCGCAGGCGTTCCTCTTCGTGTACCCTAAACTCAGGGTCAACGGCTCTCCGCTGACGTTTGGCCTCAACATTGCGCTTCCGCAAAACGGGTGTTCGGGGCCCTTCGCTGACGTTTGGCCTGGGCTTCGGAGGCTTTCACGCTAAAATCGGCCGGTCGACGACCATCCCTTTTCCGACCGAGTTTGGTGCGCCGTTGCTAAAACGCAGCCTGGTCCTCTGTGGAACGCACCATGCGGGGCCTTCCCATCGGGCCGCTGAGACTGATCTGACGCGAGGGAAGCCCGGAGGAGCGGGCGCCAACCCCGTTTCCTTCCTTTTCCCTCTCCGCGACAGACCAAAAGACCCTAATTGCTCGCGCGCGTCACGTGATCCGGCGCCGGCTCGCTTTCCTCGTACCTGCCATACTCTGGGAGAAGCCGGGTTTTTTAGCGTGACACCACCACCACAGCCACCTCCGACACTTGTGAGGTAATACAAGCTTCGCTTGAAAAATGAAAGCACAGAGACGACCCCGTCGAGTTTTCACTTAGAGACGAGCCATGTAAGTGCATAGGTTCGTGTTTTACAGCCTTTCCTCTCGGAACGCCGGCACGCAGCGCTTTCCCCGCTTTTACATTGATGAGGTTTTGTCTTGGGCAAGCTTCTGTCTAAATCAAAACTTTTGTTACTAGAGAGGCCCCGCGATATGCATTTCCCTCTCTTCAAGTTAGCTGAAAATTCACTATAATACAATTAGATTTAGCAAAACAGCGTTATCCAATAGAAAGCAGTTTGTATTGCGCTGCAAATCGAACTAGTCACTCCACGCACATTTTCTTGGCTGTAAAGTCCACACAAGTATTGTTGTGACGGATGAGGTCGGTTTGTTTACAACTAAAGCGAATAGGCGTAGAGACGAGACGCACGTAATAAAGCATTTTCTACTCCCCGCGGATTTTTTTTTCAATCTCCTGGTTTTAGGCTCCACCACGCCGCGTGACAGCTTCCTCTGGCGTCGAAGAAGCTCGCCGAGCGTAGGAAGTAATCACACAGGTGGTGCTTCATTCCGGAACTCTATGATGGTAGTGGTTTCCTCGGTCCACATGAAAGATTTGTGCCTTTCGCGACCGGCGATTAGCGAAGGTCAGTTTTGTTATGACGTAGTTGTCGCCCCTTAATCGGTTGAGTATAACGATAAAGTTCTTTGCAACTTTATCCAGCATATTTATTTACGTGTAACACTGAAATAAAGAACTCCTTAACCTATGCTTTCTGGATTCAGATTAGGTTGTTATTTTTTCTGTTGCGTTCTTTTGAAACCCTAACCCGTCTGTTTTTTATATAATCGTTTTTTGTGCACGGCTGAGTGATTTCAGCGCCCCTTTATGCATTGACGTATTGTGATTTTCTAAAAGATTCCTGGCGAAGAAACTGATAAAACACGCAGACTTCGTCCCAATAATGATAGCTTGACAGTGGTTAAGCATAAGATGCTAAAGTAACACTTACCTATGGCCCGTGTAATCCACACAACGTGCACTTCCGCACTCTTATAGCGAGGAGCAATTACGTCGACATATAAAATGGCAGCTTGAGAATTAATTGCCGACGACACAGTGCTAGAGAGAAAAAAATATTTGGAAACAAGTTTAGCAAAGGTCACTCTTTTACGAGTGCCAAACACTTGTTATCGTGACAGTGGGTATTTGGGCAGATTACATAATCTGTGGGAACTCATTATATTCAACAGCAGTACAATCAACTTCTCTTTGGGACAATGGCTCGTCTGCGGCATTTTCATTAAGAAATATTTTTTATCAATGAAGCTCAACCTCTAGTAGAAAGGTTTTAGAGCAATGCTGTTAGCCTCTAGTTGGTCGGAATGTTTCATGGCGTGCTCACCCAAGAAAAAGCAGCAGGAAAAAGGCTTTGTGTTTGAGTTCCCGCGTAACAGAATTATGTTTTCTCGTCCATTCGAAATACAATCCGCTGCTGTAATGTCTCCAGGTTTTGTGTAAGTCGTACTTAGGGAATGTTCTGGCGCATTTTACTTTGACAAATTCAACTAGTTCAATGGCGCATTGGTAATGTTTCGTCACTTGTTTTTCTACACTCAGCTGAGTTTACTGCCCACTTCCTCACTTTTCTGTAGTTGACTTGTTCAAACTTTCTCTTTCCGACTACTTTATTTCTTGCCTCTTGATCTGTTGTCTATGCGACCCGCTACCGAGTGACGCATGCCCATTCCGGAGGATCGGCCTATAGCGTTCACGCACTTAGTGTCACATGCGCAGTTGTACATCCATTGGCCCAAGTTGTCTATTCCGAAATTATCTATCGGCCACATACCGAGTGGCATAATTTGACATGAAAGAGGTTAGATACGGACATATCAAAAAGTGACTGCAGTTCCCAAAGAATGCTAATTTTTATTTGAAAGCACCAACATTATATGGCACAAATCACCTTAGAAACTCTGTCGACGTTATTCTGAATAGCGTTGCAGCAATGTAGTGACACAACAAATTTCCAGCGCCGAAACGCCTCATGTGGAGTGTACTGCGGCCACGCTCTTCTCTTGCACTTCCTTTTAGAAACGGTTGGAAAATATTGCGCAAGAAATAGCCTGAGGACCATTTTCTCACTCTCAATGAAAAATACCTTCAGTAAAAACCTTCAGTAAAATATCTTCACACCAGAGAAGTTCATCTCACTGTGAAATATTGTGCACCGTGCGCAGAACTAGGAAGTGTGAAATTAGGGGTTAGCTATTATTGATAATGATGAAGAGCATGGAGGCTCCAATGGCGCCCTCGTCCTTTTTGTTCGCTAGTTCCACATGAGTCGGCGCTATAAGTTTTGGTGCCGCAACGCATGATACGACAACTGTTTTTTTTTTTTGCGCTTGTAGCAGGTGTTTCGGTTTGATGGCCGCGAGGGGGTATAGGGTGGCACCCGAGCAGTTGTTCTTTTGATCCTAGGTTTATATCACTTTTAATGCTGCTCCAGGCAACAGTGCACCATCCAGCAACAGCTGCACACAAAATGCACTCCTTTTTACGTTTTTTTTTTTTTTTTCACCTAGTATGCTCCACATGTACACCTGCACTGTGAATGAACCCACGCGCTGTATGGTACCTCACTGGTTGCATCAGACAGGCAAGGAGGGCAAATACTCAGTGGAAAAATATACGAAATGCTTCAACTGTAGTTCACTGCGTTTGAAAAGGGAATAAAAATATAAGGCAGTTAAGGTTATATGGCCGTTGTCTAGCTACAATCCTCGAAATACTCGTGTGAGTGGTACTTTCCTGATTGGCGAAAACGGAAGGAAGCCCTTTTTTACACAGAATTTAGATTGGCTAACGCAAAGAAGCCAGTGAATGTATGACGCGTCTCGTAACACTGTCAGGACAAAGCGAGAGAGCCAAGCAATCGGTAGATGCGAAACAGTTATTTTGGCGCGATCCAGTTGTGATTAAATAAATGTCTAGGTAGCGTTGCAAGCACATAAACCCATTCATGTCGGGTGATGTTACTGACTGTAACGTTTATAAAGGAGCATCTTTCACTCAGTACACTTCAACTTTTGCACCCACAGTAACATCTGTAACTGATCACCACACATAGCGCTGACCTATAAAGTAGTGTCAGGGAGTTACCCGCTATTCCGCGTAATAAAGTACCAGCCTTGCTCGATCAACCTTACAAAAAGCCTTACACATTGTGGACAAATTGGAAATGAAAAATAAGTGTGACTGGTCCAACAATAAAATAGCCCTGCTTTGAAAAACAGCTTTGAACACCGTAAAACAACACAGATTTCTCGGTCTCATACGCGACAGACAGCTATACTGGAATCCTCACTTCAAAGCACTTGAGAGCAAGCGTACTCAATAATAATTGTTCGCCGCGTTGTAAAGACTACATTGCGAGGGTCCACTTCACAATGCATTTATTAAAAACATCTTTTCTTTTCCAGTTCTTTTTTTCATGGTGCTGTGCAGCATGAGTGACATTCACTAGCAATAGCAATAAATGAATTTCTGGAGTGATAATGTCGATATCTTTTATGCTCTATCTCATCCTGAGATAGAGCTTAAAATTTGCAAGGACAAGACGGCGTGCATGTCAGTAGCAAACAAGTATAGATGCCGTCCCCTGGCACTCCAGTCTCTTCAGTCAATTCTGGATCAGTAGTCACTACACGAGGCATCAACTCTACGTGTGCTCGGCCTTGAATTTTATGCCTCAGGATCTGCGGGGCCAAGGGTCAAGAATGCAAAGCAACAGGCCGCACAAACCGTACACTTAGTACGACGGATTGCGAACAAATCTGGCTGAGCGCGCACCGACAAGGCTAGCCTTCTTGTCCGCTCTGTACTGCAGCCACGAAGACAGAGTGGGCTTGCGTTGAGCCAGTAATCTCAAAGCTATGCGGGCCATAACGAGACTACCGCGTCTCACTCTGCGACCAACCCTACGGACCGAGTCCCAACTCAACACTATCGACGAGTTGGTGCACCAAGTCGAAGTGTGCGGGCCCTTAAGCCATCTAAGCTTTGCTTGGCTCCTGCATGGGCCTGGTACATGGGACATGAATCCAACTTCTACGACATCCGATGTAGCTCCGTGGAACAGGACACAATTTGTGACAATAAGCCTCTTGGTAGTCTGTATAGCCCGGTTCCTCGCCAAGCGAATGCCCGTTTCCCGCCTTTGTCACGCCGATAATAATCAAGACGATGCGACTCTCATAGCATACAGTCATGCCAGTGTTAACGACACCATGATTCACACAGCTCTCGTGTGGGCATTTATACAAAAAAGACCAGACATGATCGTAGGTTGGCGATTCCGCACCGCCGGCCTATCTTGCTGAGCTTGCCCTCATACGTGACGGCTTTCCCGCGTTGCTCCCTTTTGTTCAAGCTGCTCAATATTCTCATCTGGTCACTCACACGAAGTCGACTCAAGCCATTGGCACGCTGCTTTTGGCACGTAAAACCCCAGAAAGAAGAAGAATGGAACTGACGACGTTTATTGAGAGCAGCTGGCTACTGAAAAACACGGTGGTAGGACCTGGCTATCGAGCGGCGCCGGAGTGTAGCAGGCGCACCTCTTGCTCCTTCTCCTTGCCTGCCTCTTTGCATTGTGCCCACTATTGCAGGTGGCATATTCCCCCTTTCCTCGCAAAGAGCATCGGCTCGATGCTCAAGAAATGGGGCAAGGCAAGAAAACATTATAAAAAGATATCGTCAATGCGTGCGCATAGAACAGTCACCGCTACACATTCAAGGAGCATGTGGTAACTGCATTCACTACAAATAGGAGCGTAAATAGCAAAAGGAATAAATAAACAAACTATATTCACAAACGCGCAACGTAGGGTTTCATGCGGACGACGTGAACTATGTCAGCGCGAGTTATCTGTCGACGCCGTGTTTGTGCCGCACTGTCCAGAATGACCTCGTTGTTCACATCACCAATGCGTGGCAGCACTTTGTGTAGACCAAAATGCCGGCTCAGCAACTTTTCACTGAGGCCACGGCGGCGAACAGGGGTCGATGCCCACACTTGGGATCCGAGACTGTAGCACACTTGCCAGTGGCGGCTGTTATAACACCGTGCATCTGCGTGTTGCTGCTGACCGATGTGTAGCCGCGTCAGCTGGCGAGCTTCCTCAACGCGCTGAGCAAATTCTTCGGCGTCAGTAGCGAGGTACTCGTCTTTTTGATATGGAAGCATAGCGTCCAGCATCGTCTGAACTTCACGGCCGTGAAGGAAGCGAACTGGTGTGAATCGCGTCATTATCTTGTACGGCGGCATTATGCGCGAAGGTCACGTAAGGCAAGATGCGATCCCATGATTAGTGCTGCACGTCGATGTACATAGAAATCGTGTCTGTGACGGTCCTGTTCAATCGCTCCGTGAGTCTGTTGGACTGCGGATGGTAAGCAGTCGTCTTTCAATGCCTGGTGTTGCTTAACTGAAAAATTTCGTCCATGAGCTGTGCTGTCAACGCCGTCCCTGTGTCTGTGATCACAGAGGACGGGGCACCATGGCGCAATACAATGCGACACATGAAGAACTGCGCTACCTCAGAAGCCGTGGCTCGTGGGAGCGCCTCTCACTCGGCATAGCGAGTTAAATAGTCAGTCGTGACAATCACCCACTTGTTGCCGTCGGTTGACAGAGGAAAAAGCCCAAGAATGCCCAAGCCGACTTGGTCGAATGGCTTATAAGGTGGTTCGATGGGTTGCAAAAACCCGGCTGGCTTCATGGTCGGCGACTGTCGCAGCTTACATTCACGGCAGCCTTTGACATATTGCTTGACGCTTGCAGAAAGCCCGGGCCAGTAATACATATCGCTCACTCTGGCAAGCTCACTCTGGCAAGTGGCCAGATGTGGGCTCGTCATGGCAAGCGAAAAGAATATCATTCCGCAAGTCTTTTGGAACCACCAGGAGGCAGGCTCAGTCATTTGTACGGGCGTTTTTCTTGTACGGCACGTTGTCTCGTAGACAGAAGGAGGACAATACGCGACATAGATGCCATGGTATAGTTGTTGGGCGGCCCTCTAAGTGGTCGATGATAGGTCGAATTTCAGCATCATGCTGCCGTCTGATCAAGTCCGATGAAGCAATGGCGCCCAGGAAGCCGTCATCGTCCTCTGACTCTTCACTGACAGATTCGGCCGGTGCACGCGACAGTTTGTCAGCGTATTCGTGCTTGCGGCCGGACTTATACATTATAGCGACGTCAAATTCCAGGAAGTCGCAAACTGCACCGTGGCAGTTGTTCTGAAGGGTCGCGTATGTTCGTCAACCAACCTACAGGATAGGGATCTGTCACCACTTTGAAGGGACGGCGTAGCGATAATGGAGAAACTTCGTAATCGCCCACGCGACCGCGGGACACTATTTCTTAGGTAGAGTAGTTCACCTCGACACGGGACAGCGAGTGGCTAGCATAAGCTATTACTCTTTCAATGCCGTCTTGACGTTGGGCGAGTACTGTGCCAAGACCGATGTTACTGGCGTCAGTATGTACCTCCGTCTCATCCTTCTTTCAAAATGTGGCAGGACGGGTGCTGACTGCATGCGTTATCGTAGTTCAGCTAAAGCTGCCTGTTGCTCCTTCCTCCAGGCAAATTGCGTGTCATCCCTTGTGAGGCGAGTCAGGGGTTCCGCTACCGTTGAGAAGTTTTCAATGGAACGGCGATAATATGCACACAAGCCCAGGAATCGCCGCAAGCATTATCTGCAGGAGGAGGAAATGCTACTACCGCCGCAAGCTTTCGGGATCGGGTCGGACTCCTCTGGCGCTTACATCGTGTCCGAGAAACTTGAGCTCTCGATAACCAGTGGCACTTTATGGTTTGAGCGTGAGATCAGCCGATTGGATTGCTTGTACCATATTCCGCAGGCGATGAAGATGTTGCTCGAATGTTGCAGAAAAGACAACTACGTCATCAAGATACACAAGACAAATATCTCACTTCAGTCCAGCGAGGACAGTATCCATCATTCGCTGGAAAGTTGTTGGGATGAACACAAGCCGAAAAGGAGTACTCGAAATTTGTAGAGGCCGTCGGGAGTCACAAACGCAGTTTTTTCGCGGTCTCACTCGCCTACCTCGATCTGCCAGTACCCGCTTTTCAAATCGAGTGCCAAAAAATACTGGGCACTCCGCAGTCTATCTAACGAGTCGTCGAAATGTGGCAGTAGGGTATACGTCCTTTTTCGTTACGGTGTTGAGATTCTGCTAGTCAACGCAGAAACGTGGCGTCCCGTATTTCTTTTAACAGCGAAGCTGTTTAAGCCAGCCGTAATTTGTGGTTTGTGGTTCGCATCAAGAAACTTCCAGAAATAAAACGAAATAAACTGGCTTGCCGAGGCGGAATTCTAATCCGCACACCCACGGTTCCAAGGCGAGCGCCGTAACCACCAGGCTATACTGCCACGCTTCAGAAGATAAATTTATGCGAACCATATGATTGCGTTCGAGCGTCGTCGTCTTCGTGCACAGCTGGCGCGTTCGCATGCTCGTGCTCTGCGAGTTGAAAAAGAGGTTTTGCGCGCTATACTCGGGAGAGAGAGGAGGAGGAGGAGGAAAAAACTTTATTCTGACAGGGCATTTGGGAACTCCCAGGTACCCTGGGTCCCCGCGCGACCCCACCGCACTCAAACGTTCATGTTTAACATGTCCATGACGCTAGCAGCCCGGATGGCGGCGATCTTCTGCCTTGCCGGGTCCGTGGAGCGCAGTGAGGTCTCCCAGTCCTCCCAGGTTTGGAGTGGTGTCGGGCCGCCAGGAGGAGGAGAGGCCGGACAGGCCAGGAGCATGTGGGTGAGGTTTGCTTTCGGCGCATTGCACAGAGGGCAGGAAGGTGGGATGGGTCTGTAGTGGGAGAGGAGGAATGGGGTAGGTAGGGTGCGCGTTTGCAGACGGCGCTACAGGTGTTGCTCCCTGGTAGTGAGGGAAGAGTGGGGCGGTGGGTATATTTGCCTCTCGGCGCGAGCATTGGCGATGAGCTCAGCGAAGGTACACGCACGCTCCCTCGAGAAACCCCCCATGAGGTCCGCCTGTGCCCGGTTTCTAGACCCTCGGGCTAAAGAATCGGCGGCCTCATTGCCGGGGTTTCCCGAGTGCGCGGGCACCCAGATGAGCTCAGCGCTGCGGGAGAAGGGGGGGGGGGTTCTGGGTCAGTATATGGAAGGTGGCAGGGTGAACTCTGCCCCTAGCATAATTTAGCAGTGCAGTTTTAGAGTCACTCAGGATGTAGGTAGCACTGGAGCTGCCGAGTGCTAGCGCTATAGCGATCTCTTCCGATTCCTCTGGGTCCGTTCCCTGGGGTAGTTCCTTTATTAATGGAGGTGTGTTCAGTGTGTAAGCAACCGCTGTGGCTCCGTGCTGATCGCATGCAGCATCTACCCATATTGCGTTCTGTTCATCGCCGTACCGTTTATGAAGGGCTGCTGCTCTGGCTTTCCGCCGCTCGCGGTTTTGGTCGGGGTGCATGTTATGAGGGAGAGGTCGAATGCGTAGCGTTTGACGAATTTCCGTAGGAAGGGATTTTAGGGAGTCATGATTAGCAGGGATGCGAATTTCGAGTTTTTAAAGTATATGCCTCCCGGAAGAGATACTGGCTAGTCGGAGATATTGTGCCTGTAGGTGTGCTTCGGTTAGTTCTTGTATGGTGTTATGCATGCCTAACTCCGCCAGTCGTTCGTTACTGGTGCTTTTGGGCAGGCGGAGCGCAGCCTTGGTAGCTTGTCTGATTATAGAATTTATTGTTTGGGTTTCGGTTATATTGAGGTTGAGGTAGGGGGTAGAGTACAGTACTCTACTCATGGTATACGCTTGTACTACTCGCAGAGTATCTTCTTCCCGCAGGCCGTGAGCTTTATTTGTTACTCTGCGTATTAGCTGCGTGGTAGGTGCTAGCGTGCTCTTTAGGCGTTTGATGGTTTCGGTATTTCTCCCATCTTGTTGCAGGTAGTGGCCAAGGATTCGAATGGTGTGGACCTGTGGGACCACCCTATCCTGTAGGTACATTCTAATAGGAGTATGATACGTTCTACCTTTTGGCGGGATCAACAAAAGTTCAGATTTTTCCGGTGAGCAGGTGAGGCCTACATTGGTGACCTCTTCCTGTATTACCATTGCGGCTGTTTGCAGTGTTTCTTCGATTTGCGCGTCCGATCCATATGTAGTCCACAGGGTGATATCATCCGCGTACAGGGTATGCTCAAGATGGGGAATTTGCTGTAGCTTCCGCGCGAGCGGAATAAGTACTGCGTTAAAAAGGAATGGGGACAGCACTGAGCCTTGCGTTGTGCCTACGTTCGCTAGTGTGTCGCGGCGTGTACGAAGGTTGTCTACGCACATGCTGGCCGTTCGGTTTTGCAGGAAAGCCTTTATGTAGTTGTATGTTCGTTGGCGAACTCCTAGGTCTATCATGGCCTTTAGGATGGCCTCGTGCGTGATGTTGTCGAAAGCCTTTTTGAGGTCAATCGCCAGTACCGCTTTAGTGTGCGCAGGTACGAGGGGGTCCAGAATAGCTGTTGTGAGTTGCAGCATGGCATCTTGCGCGGATAAGCCCGATCGGAAACCAATCATTGAGTGTGGGTATTGACCAGTGTCTTCCATGTGACCGTGCAATCTAGCTAGGATGACTTGCTCAAAGAGTTTGCCTAGGCTGGAGGTAAGGGAGATGGGGCGCATATTTTCTGGGGTAACTGGTTTGTTAGGTTTCGGTATTAGTATGACCCTTCCATGTGTCCACTCCTCTGGCAGTGTGCCGCTCTGCCAATGCTTGTTGAAGATACCGGTAAGTTCTTGCAGGGAATTGTCGTCTAGGTTTCTAAGAGCGGCGTTTGTTATGCGATCTTCGCCTGGCGTGGTGTTGCTGAGTCTATGAAGTGCTGCTCGGACTTCTTGTATAGTTATGTCCCTGTCTAGTTCATTATTTGGTGGGCCGGCGAAATCCGGCAGTGGAGTGGAAGTGCCCGACGAGGTGTGTAGGCTCTTAAGTTTCTGTAGTAGCGCCTGCGTGTCGTATTTATGGTTGTGTGTTAGTCGAGCGACAAGATTTCTAGTGTGTTTACGTTTCATGGGATCAATTAGATGTTTTAAAAGATGCCACGCTCGAGCGGTACTGAGATTGCCTCTGAGACCCTCACATATCTGCTGCCAATTCTGTCTACAAAGTTGTTGGCTGTAATCCTGAATTTGCTGTGCCAGCTCAAATATCCTGCTTTGGAGCTTCTTGCGTTTTTGCTTAGCATATCTTTTCATGAGACTTTCATGCGCTTCTATCATATGCGCCAATTTTGAGTCCATAACTGGGACTTGCTGTTCTGGGCTATATTTCTTGGTGCACGCCGCTTGGTCCTCGAGGACTTGTGCTGTCCAGGTTAGCGCATCCACCGGCCCTGTTTGTTGGTTTGTTTCCCGCCGTTTTGTAAATTTATCCCAGTTGAATAATTTTGCTCTATTCTTTTTCGAGACGCTTGGGGACCTGAGACTTGAACTTCGATAATATAATGGTCACTGCCTAAAGTATGTGTTGTTCTATTCCATTGAAGGTTGTGGATGCGTCTGCCCATCGTGAGATCCGGACTTGTGTCCATCATTCCTGTTGTACCTTGTCTGGTGGGGCAGTCGAAATCATTGTACACCGTGAGCTGGGACTGTTGAGCTTGTGTCATGAGAACCTCCCCTCTGCCAGAAGTTCTCTGGTATCCCCAATCGATGTGCGCGCAATTAAAGTCTCCGGCCACTATTATTGGTGTTTTATTTGCCGCTGCGGTAATTTGCGCTATTAGGTGAGCGCAGCGCGTTGATGCCATACTCGGCGGATTATATATTTGGCGATGAGTAAGGAATCCTGTTGAATGTCGAGTGGGATAACTTCAAGGACTACGTTTTGTACTATGTGGGAGAATGAAAGTTGCGTATGCCTTATGAACCGCTTGATAAAGGTGGACACAACCGGAGTAGTATCGTTTGGTGAGTGATAAGCAGTATATCCTGGGAGCGATATGCTTGTTTTAGGGTCCTGTAGCAGAATTAGGTCTGGTGGGTGTTCCTCATTTAGTATGAGTTGAGTTAGCGCTTCTCGCTTACGGCGTATGCTGCGACAGTTCCAGTGCCAGAGTTTTAAAAGGGGAGGAGTCTTAGAATTAGATGAATCAACTGCCATTTTGCTGCCCAGAACTTTGGGAAGTGGAGGGGGGATGAGTGGTATGGGGTAGGGGCACCGCCTGCATTTGGTTGGTTGCCTCCACCACCATTAGGCTCATCTGTGTCCTGAGCTGGGTACAGAAGGTATCTAGCTTGTTCTCTAAAATTTTGAAGCGTTCGTCAATGAGGCTGTCGATCCGAGCTTCGAGAGTTGGGAATAGAGCCTCGAGTGTTTGCAGGCGCTTGTCTAGGAATTGCTGAAATTCATCGCGCATCTGCTGTTGGGAGTGTGCTAGTTTCGCTGTTAATTTTGCCTCAAGTTTGGCTTCAAACTGAGCCTCCATCTCTGCTGTTTTGTCTGATTGCTCCAGCTCTGTTGTTTTGGCTGATGGCGGAGGGACGTCTTTTCTTTTCTTTTTTGTAGGTGGGGTGGAGGTTGACGTTTCTGCGGGAGATGAACTCTGGGTGTCTAGGGGTAAAGGGTGACCAATGGGTGGGTGTGAGGGTTGGGTGATGGTTTGGGTGACGGGTGACGGGTGGGGTTGGGTGATGGCCTGTCGCAAGCTTCTTACCTCCTCTCGAAGACGGATCATCTCCTCGTCCCGGGGGTCTGGTTTGCGGACGATTCGTTCTGCCCATGTGAGCTCCTCGGGGGCCTTCGAGGGGGCTGATGGATTCCATCTTGGAAAATCTTCTGGGTGTAGCTGGCGTCTTCCGGTTGTTTCCCTGTTTACCGGTGGCTTCGTTGTTTGTTGTCGCTTCGTTGCTTTACACCATCCTGTTCCTGTAAGGTGCTCTCCGCCGCACTGAATGCATCGGGGCACGCACTGACGTGCTCTGTCTTCGCCGTGATCTTCGCCGCATCTTGGACATCTCGGTATTTTCGATTCTGGACACACATCATATCTGTGTCCTGGGGCGCGACAGTTCGTGCAGGCCTCTGGTCGCGCCCTATATGGCGTGCACAGGTGTACTCCCCCATAGTAGATGATTCTACGGGGGATGGGTCCCTGGGCAAAGGTTATAAGGATGGATTTATACTTGCCCATGCGTCTTGCTAGTAGAATGCCTGCTTCCGGATTTCTCGCTTGTAGATCTTGCAGAAGCTCTTCTTCCGTTTCATCCCAAAAAGCATTCGATATCACGCCTCTTACTGTGTCCGCTGCAGGGACTATGTATGCTGCCACCCCATACGCTTTTGCGTTTAGGGTAATGCTTCTGATTTTAACCAGGTTAAGGGCTGCTTCCTGGTTAGTGGTGGCTACTGTCCACGTGTTGTTCATTGGGTGCACGCGTAGTTGCACTTCTTCTCCCATCGGTATCTTCGCCGTTTCGCAGAGGCAACGGAGCAGCAGCTGCGGTTGTATGTTGGGTAAGAATAGGCCTCCCTGTGAGCGGAAAACTACCTTAATCGCATGTTGTGGCAGTGGAGCCATTTGGCGATTTTGCGCTTCACTTGCTGCGTTGCACGGAAGTGCGCCGGGTTCGGGAGGTACGTCGGACGCCACGTCGACGCGGGCAGTGTTTCGGTGCGTTCCTCGGATGCCTTCTGTTTTCCGCGTACCCCGTTTGTATCTTCCATTCGGGCTTTTTGCTGGGACTTGCCTTGATAGGTTCCGATGATCTTTGTCCCGTCTGCTGGGTCGTAGTCCTCTTCTCGGATGGTAGTTCCTTCGACTTGTACTTCTATCATCGTGGGCTGCCGGTGATTCGCCGAGCTAGGACTCGCGCCTGGCATGGCGCGGCCTGTACGGCGTGTCGGTCTTCTCTGTCCAATAAGTCACGTTTACTGGACGATATGGTCGCCAAACTTGGTGAGTGGCCTCCACTCACCTTCGGGTAGCTACACGGCAAGTTTCTTGAAACGAGATGACAATTTACCAGAAGGGCAGCATCGGTCTCACGGAGCCGATGTTGCATGCGTCCACCCTCGCCCGTTACCTGGAGGACTCCTCTCGGGAGAGAGACAAAGAAAATGAGAGCGAGAGAGACCGAGAGGCGCATTCACAGAGCGCTCCCACTTACCCCTCCCCGTTGGCGCTGAGCCGTGCTCCCTCAAGGGCTGCAGAAGATAGCGCCAACCTTTCCCTTTCCCTCAAGAACCACTTATCATCATCATCAGAGCGGGTCTGCTGGAACGCGTTGTCGGCATTGCAATGCCGTGGAACGTGGTGTCGGAATTCCAACGCAGTGTCGGTGTTGCAAGCTGCGCTATGCAACGCGTAGTGACCGCCGTAAGTCCGAGACGCGCGAAAATAAATTATCATTATCATCATGAGTAATAAGATGAAAAGTTCACGCGTACTTCCCGGGAATGCTGGGCTACAATCGCCTAGCTTCGATGTTTCAAGCGTTGCGCGGCCGAGTGCAAGGCTAGGCGTTTTTTTTTTTTGCAAGAACGACCGGAGACGACAAAGATCAGTTGGAAGGTTCGATAACGCCGTCTTGTAGCATCTCTATTACTTGCGATCGAATCGCTTCGCGTTCTTTTGCCGACACGCGGTAGGGTTTCTGGCGTAGCGGGTGTGCGTCGTCGCATGTGATAATCCAGTACCTTGTAATTGAAGTCTGGCGTACCTTCGACGAATTTGCGAAACACGCCCTGAACTCAATCAAGAATTTGGGCAGAGCTGCCTGGTTGTCTTGCGATAGCTCTGAATTAATGTCGATGTTGCCCAGTGACTTGTCAGCCATGCCAACTGCTTCAGAGGAAAAACATGCAGCGATATTTTCTATTTCGTCGGCAAACGCTATAGATGTACCGCGAAAAAGGTGTCGATGCTCGTTGCTAAAGTTGCTGACAAACAACTGAGATCGACCACCACGAATCGGCACACTCCTAGCCACACAAATACCGTCGGTGAGTAGATGCGATAACTAAGACTTTCTGCGACAGCTTCACCTTCGTATATTCCACCACACATCACTTCGACTAGGACACTGGCTCTTGATGGAAGCGTAACACTTTCGGGGGATATACGAAGGGCGTCGTCACGTCGCTTGTCGTCGTACCCGTCGATTTCTCGGTCGGCTGAGAAGGTGGCTGCGCCTCCTTTTGGGTCAATAACAGTGCCGTATTCCTGAAGAAAGTCAGCCTCGAGAATGACGTCACAGGAGCATTCGCGTAGGACAAGGCAGCTCGCCACGAATGTCGAACCTTGAATCCGAACTCTAGTCGGGCAGGTTCCCAGTGGAGCAACCACGTGACCACCAGCCGTCCGAATCTGCGAGCCATGCCAACGGATAATTACTTTTTTTAAAGCGTCGCCATTTTCCCGCTTAAGATGCTAGTCCGCTCCAGTATCCACTAAAGCGCTAAGCGCGTGACCGTCGATCACCACCGGTATGTCGAACGATAGCCGGTTATTCCGTTCAGCTGCACTTGACGTTGGACCGGTACCCTTCCTTTTTCGCTTCAATAGGAGGTCTTCAACACGTTGACTGCAAGCGGCTTCGCCCCCAAAGGTCGCTGTAGTTAGTTTTCCCGGCGAGGACATGGTGACCATGCGCTCGAATATCGCTGGGGTGGTGGTGAAAATGGCCTTGGAGACGGCGAGCGCGGTTACCGCCCGGTAGGCGGTGGCATGCGCTGTTTAGAAAGATAGTCTTCAATGTCCCGAAGTCGTTGGCCAAGTCGGGGTGGCGGCGAGTAGGCGAAAAAACCCCGCAAGCCGAGGCGTTGGTATGGGCACAGGCGGTACAAATGATCTGCCTCACCGCAGTGGAAGCATAGAGGGCGGCGGTCTGGTGTGCGCGAAACATCCGCCTTCCGAGGGGACTTGTGGCCAGCGGCGGCCTAATTTGCCATGTACCGGCTGCTCCTGCGGAAGCACAACCAGAGGAGCGGCATGTGGAAACGGCGGAGCCGTGCGTCGTTTCTCAATGTACTGCATCGGTTGGGCTGGTTGGAGCGCAACCGGATGAGCGGCCTGAACAAACAGCGGAGGTGACAAAGCAGGGTGTCTCAAGACTGCTGCATAGGTCGCACGGTGGTGTACAGAAGGTGCAGGGACGGTGTTAGCAAAAGGAACGGTGGACCGGAGTGCTTGGCGCACTTCATCTTTTATAACACTCGCAATGGAGTTAACCATGGTTTTGGTGTGCCGTAAACCTTCAGGATCTCTTCACACACAACGGTGCAGATGAGGTCTCGAAGGTTGTCATTGTTGCTTCCGATGGCCGTGAAAATGTCTGTAGTTGCGTTAACTTGCCGCTCGTAAATATTCGAGTGCTGCTGAAGCATCTTCATACTTACAACCTCGGAAAGAAATTCGGCGACACTCTTGGGAGGGCTCCTCACAAGACCAGCGGAAAGCTGCTCCTTCACTCCTCGCATCAGGTGACGCAACTTTTCCTCAGTCATGCCGGAGTTTGCTTGTTTGAAGAGGCGCGTCATGCCTTCGAGAACGTGGTAACGGCTCGTTCGTGGCGATCAGCGCTGGTGTATGTGTGAAGTAGCTGACAGCAAACCTCACGCCACGACATTAGTTGCTCCTCACGGTTTTGAAACCATGTAAGCCTGCCGTCCTACAGGCAAAAGTAGACAATTCTAAGTTTAGTTGCGTCGTCCCATTCGTTATATTCGGCCACGCGCTCGAAGTTGGCCATCCAGTCTTCGACGCCTTCGAAGACGTCGCCATGCAACGACTTTAGAACTCGTGGGTTCCGAAGTGCGTACCGGTTGGTCATTGAGCTTTCTATACCGGTTGAGGTGGTCCGATGCGCTGCGGTGTCTTCAGGAGGCAGTCCCCGAATCCTGCTGCTGGCCCGATGGATGGGAGTATCGATTGGCACTGGACTGGTGGTTCCGCTCCCTGGAGGGGTCTGCGGCATGGGTGGGAAGTACCCAGCACCTACACCATTTTGTCACGTGCCTTGAAAGCGTGCTGGCGACGTTTATTGAGAACAGCTGGCTCCTGAAAAAATTAGGCGGTAGGAGCTGGCTAAGGAACGGCGCCGGAGTGTAGCACGCGCACCTCTTTCTCCTTGTCCTGGCCTACCTTGTTGCATTGTGCCCACTACTGCAAGTGGCAATATATATATATATATATTTGTATGGAAAAAAGCGCAAGTGTAATTTCGATAGCTTTTACTGGATCCGCCAACGCCTGTAAAGGGAGTTTGTTTCAAATCTTCCTCGTCGTTATGCAAGCCAGAATCCAAGTGCACTTCTTCCATGCATACACACTGCTACATTACCGCGGGTGGAAGAAGCGCTTTTATTGGTTCGGCTCAGTTGTTCCAGAAAGGCATGGTTTGAGGCGGCTGACGTGAATGATGCCATAAGGAGCTGAAGGCGCGGTTGCTTCGAGTGGAGCCACCTGATATATAACAGGGGTCACATGGCTAAAGATGGGGTAAGGGCTCGAGTATCGTGAGAGGAGCTTCTCCGTAAGAGCAACGTGACCAGGTGAAGAGCAAAGCAGATCAAGGGCACCGTTCGCAGCCCACGTCGTTATGGCGGTAGTCGTGATGAATCTTCTGCCATGTTGGAGAGACGAAGGCTGGCAATCTGGCGAGCTTGGGCGGCTGTGTTATCGGGGAGTCGAATGTGGTAGGAATCTAAGTCTCGAAAGGTAAGGTCGGCTCGCGGCCGAATAGCAGATAGATGGCTGAGTACCCAGCTGTGTCGTGACGCGACGAATTATAGGCAAACGAAAGAAATGGTACAGCAGTGTCTGTAAAATCTTAATTCTGTGACCAGGTAATACATTGCGAGGTGGTAATAAGAGGATCAGGTGCGGGATAAGTCTCGTAAGTACCGTAAATATAGCTACCATGGGAGACATGTGACAGAGCCAGCCATTTTCTGTAGGTCAGATTTTGATTACGTGGGGCTTGGTCGCTAAGAGACCATTTTAGTGAGCTACTTGGCGCTCTATAAAGAGAGGCCACTACCAGAGAATGCCATTTTTTTCCCTCGAGATCCGCCGCGTTGCCTCCATTCACGAATGGGACGCATTCCCATTGAAATGGAGTACGGAAACCTTCCTGTGTTTGCATTTAGGTATACAGTTCAGAATACTAGGTGGTAGAAACAAATGCGGAGGCCCAACATTACGGCGTCCTTAAAAAACCACTGTGCAGTTTCGTGACGCTAAATCCCACTTTTTTATTCTGGTATATAAACTGTACACGTACATATTCAGTCAGGCAGCTTCCTAGTTATTGGACTGCTGCTGGTTCCTGCTGGTTCCTGACTGATAGCTGTGGCATTACTACATTTATCCTTTTACTAGAAGTTGATCAACTGGAAGTATTTTTGTTGAAAATGAGGAGACAATGTTGACAATAGACAATGGCAATCATGAAAACAGATGTATTACACGTTAATCACACTTTGTTAACTCTGGCTTCCTGTAGCTTCGCATCTCTTCGCTTCTCCTTGTCCTGGTATTTTCGCGGCAGAATAAAATGTCAAAGCTGAACCATCGACCGCGCCTAGCTAAGCCGCACCAACATTTTGATGTAGCCTGCAATTTCTATTATTATTGACGGTTATTATTATTGACGGCGTTATTATTATTGACGGCGTTATTATTGGCGGTTATTATCGACAAAGAGGTAATGCTTCAGGAAAAATCTGATGGCCAGTGTTGCGTGCACATTCGGTAGGGCGCATTCATTGGTGGTTTCCATCGAGGTAGGCCCTTTCATCAGCGTCGCCCAGACGGTGACAGTGCCCGGTACCGGTGATGACAGGCACACAAGCGCCCAATATCAGCAGTGTGCGGCCTCTGGGCGCTTCCCCCGATGCCACCCCCTTCATCAGTGGCGGCCTACCTGGGGACGCGGCCCGACACCGGGTGTAACACGATGACAAAGAAGCTCACTTAGAAACGACCACAACCGTCACCCTTCATGGAAGCGGGGACCAGCAAGAAGGCTACTCTCCCGACCCTGGCAAGATGACCATCACGGAGAGCAAGAAACCAGGTCGACGACTTTCGTGGAAGGAGTGTGAACGCCCTGTTTCCAGATTGCCTCGTCCTTGCTTCGAAGATTGGATTTCAGATGCGGAGCTCTGTGGGCAATACCAACACTGATTGGCCGCATCAATGTCATCAAATTGCTCTGCGTAGGGAACTAGGGAAGGTGGTGGTTTTATAAGCGTACACGTTTGGTGCCCTGGCGTGTTCTTATGTGTACTGAGAGATGTAGTGACGCAGACTGTCAAAGTGCTCCTACATGGAGTGGGCTCCCATAGCTGGAACACCTGTACATATTGCACAATAAACCATTTTTCTCTCGCTCTTACTCGTGAACGTACTCATCCTTCACCTGAAGGATCCCCGGCCTAAACGCTACCCTGAGTCCGAATAGCAGATAGCAGCCCAAATTTGTTGAGCGTTGCTCGTGTTTGTACTCTATAGTTTAATGGTCTCCACTAGCGTACAGCCCTATTCACAGAAACTCACTGAGAATCACACTCACGTATGTGAAACATGTGCACTCATCATCGAGTATGCCGAGCAATGAATAGTTTACAGATGTTATGTAAGAAATATTCAAAGCTGAATGTTTCGTCACAAGGCGCCACGTAAACCAGTCATGAACAATATTACGCCTTTCCTGCAAGCTTCTACGAAACATGTATGTTCTAAGCTCAAACCGCGGCCCAAACAAATCTACCGCATCTCACACACTCACTAGTCATTACGGACAAAATCAGTACTATAGTGGCATCAGAGCGAAGAACGATACTGAATTTAAAACATAACAACCAGTGGATTCACAGTAATTGGCAATATAAGCAGAAAAAACTCAGGAGCAAATTACGGTGGTCGTGGCTTATTATAGGCGCGAAAAGTAAATGATACTGTGTCTTCGAAAACAAGCTTTAGCCCGGCCTTCTAGTACTCGCGCCGAGCAGAAGTGCTCACGTGATCAGCTTGTGAGAATTATTTTTTGTTCTTTTTTTATTTGAAACGTTGCCCCATTCTCCGTGCTCTCCAACCACTCATTATCGGGTACTGCCGCTGGAACCGCAGTTGTTTTCACCGCAGAGGCGTTATGTGCTGCTACCGTAAACATAGATAGCATAGGCAGGTGAAGGTAAGCAGTCGAATCATCACCACGTGATCAAACACGGCGGCGCGAAACGGAAGTGTTGGAAAATGTAGCTAAGCACGAGCTTCATTCGTATCTGGGCTGTTCTTCAGGGGAATATTGTCTGAAGGTTCCGTTTCTTGATGGGCATGATGCCATGGTATTTGCAGTAGAGAATAAATAACGGCAGCCTGAAAGAGACCTATTGCTCAGAAGCGTAAGGGATGCACACTGGTCCAAGTACAAGTATGCGTCAACAAATCTTAGTGTTCTTTTTTTGTAGAATATTTTAACTGGAGCAGTTTCATTACATCAAATAAATCATAAATTGGACGTATACGTATCTGCTTCCGATTTTTCAACGGGCACTTTAGGATGATTGTGATAAAATAAAAAATTCCTTTTCTGTGCTAGATCTACAGCGTGCCCGAGCTATCGTTAGTCCAGCTATTCAACGAAAAAGAAGATTAAAAAACACTATGCAAGATACGATTGTAAAGGCTCATTCACACCGGCGACTGACAGTGGTCGCGCAACCAAGTTGGTCTGCAAAGCGACCAGTCGCAAATGGTCGCAAATGGTCGCTTTTCTCGAAAAGTGACCACTTTGGGCCAGTCGCTCATTGCTCGATTTTTCAGTCGCGCGACCTTGGTCGCAAAGCTGCTCAACCAATCAGCGCCGCGCCGAAAGTGATGTGTGTTGTCGTCCACGCCAAATGCAATGTCCGCGTCACGATATGCAGGCTACAGGCCGGTAATTGGTGGCTTATCTTGTGATTCTGGGACGCAGCAGTTGCAGCAACGTGTCGAATGTACGCGGTCGCATTCGCTGGAAGCTGAACAGCAGGAAAAGAACGCACAACACAAACCCTTTTTCCAGCTGCCGTTCGTTGGATGAGCACGCCACCCAAAGGTGAACAGTGGGTGAACAGCTTTACTTTAATATTATGCACCGAATAACACGCATTGCGAACTAGAAATTACAACTTGCTCTCGATAATACTCGTTGCCATGCGCACAAAGTTCGGGCAGGAGGCGGCTTGCGTGGCCGGTCACTTCACGCGAGCGGAGGCACGGGCGCACCCACGAGCGTCGCGTTTTCTTCGGAGGCTTCCGCGCTGCCACAGCTGACACCACGGCGGAGCACATCAGCACAGGGACGACGTCTTCCTGTTCGCTCGAATCAAAATCCAGCCATCGCTCGAATCAAAATCCATGGCTGTTGCCGGAACGCGAAACCAATTTACACAGTGCCAGCGAAGTGCGCGCTAACTGCGTAGATCCCTAGAATTCTCGCTGAAGAACGGGAATGTCCGGGATTGCGACTTGCAGGTCGCGCTCAGCCGGGCTTGCCGGTGTGAACATCAGTCGCCTTCGGTCGCTTTTTGTTCGCGAGTCGCAAATGGTCGCGCGACCTCCTCAAGTCGCCGGTGTGAATGAGCCTTAAGACATACGGTGTCTTCAGCTGCTTGTCTAACGTTAGCTCGGACACACGGTATAATCTAAAGCAGGCAAGTCTGCAGCACGATCACCTTGTCGCTGCGCTGACGATGCCGGCAAGGAAGAGTCCACTTAAACCAGGAATAGTCACCAAGTATGTTCGGACATAATACGGCAATATCTGTAACGAGTTCGATGCAGAGCTTTAGCATATATATATGAAGACAGTGAATTTCCAATATATGCAGCATTCCATACGGCGCTTCGTACATCGAGACCGTTCATTGAAATCACCTAATAAAAGCAGTAGTCTATGAAAAGACAGCTACACCGTGGTGTCTGTAGGGCTAGACAATGTGACTTCCCCCTAATGATGCGCCTGTATATTCAGTCGCCTAAAAGTCTACGAAGTTGTTTATGAGTTCTACGAAACGGCGACGTCTCCAAAAGCATCAGTGGGAATAAGCAAGAGGTTTCCTGAAGCGCTGAAATACAGAAGCTCCATTCTAGGCATAACTCAAAAACCTTCTTACATGACTTCTCTATGGTTTCTAGAAAATTGGCCGAGTAAAATTAGACAGCCTCTATTTGACTGTACCAGGAAAACTGCGCAAGGACGAGACCAGTGATTATAAGCGCTTAAGCAGCAGCCGAAACGTCGATTTTTCGTTAATATTGATCACACCTAAAGAGCTTAACATAGCTACGTATACACTAATCGTCACCAGTGCTCGGACATGTGCTGCACCTTCAGACTCACTCTCAAAGCACTCTACTTTATGTCACACTGGTAGTTATGAAAGCGAAAATGCATAACGCGGCTATGGTCGGCCCCACTATGGGCGTAGCACAGCTTTCCCTGCTGCAGGACAGCGGATAAGCATGGAATGCTTTGAAACAGTTCATAGGGACAGCTTTCACAGCACTTTAAGCAATGTCTTGCGACAGTGGTATCGGCGCGCGTGAACTGTGTGCACCTTGACGCCTGATTTTGTACAGACAATGTATGCACGCAGGTGACTTAAAGTGTTCGGTATGACGACAAAAGAATCGAACTTGTTTTTCTTCCCGTTTTCTTGCAAAGTGTTACATACAATATTTTGTATTTATTCCTCGGCAGACTATACCAAAGAGATAGCACATTTTCTGTGCTCTTTCTTGAACCAGTTTATGATCTGCTACCATATCCGACATTAACGTCAACAGGGAATGAGCCAACTGTATTTTTCTCAGAATGCAAACAAATTAGGGGCAGCTTCACACTAGCGGTGCGCAGACTGGGCAAACAGCGAAGCTGCCGACCCCACCAAGCTTTAACTCGGTTCGGCCAAGTTTTTGCGAGGTTATGCTTCGAGACTCGGCTACGTTTTCCGCAAGAGCACCCTCTAATCATCGACAGCCCAACGAGCAACGAACACGCGGTCATTAAAGTATCTGGACGCTTGTGGACGCTCAAATTCTTTCGCTCGGTTTTGCAGGCTCGTAACTCTGGATCTTCTGCGAATCGCCGACGT
Source organism: Dermacentor silvarum (assembly GCF_013339745.2). NCBI lineage: Eukaryota > Metazoa > Arthropoda > Arachnida > Ixodida > Ixodidae > Dermacentor > Dermacentor silvarum. The sequence goes on along the minus strand of NC_051161.1, from coordinate 132,754,249 downwards.
TTCGCCGCCGCTTCGGCGGCACGATACTCGGCATCGGACCGAAGTCACCTTACTCGCTCTCGAGTAGAGGCTCTGCGCCTTTCGCGCCGCGCTTGCTCTTCTTCGGGAGTGACGCTCTTCTACGGCGGCCCCATCTTCACGGCGATGTGCTCCGCGCGGAGATGGCGGGGTTTTTTGGGTCGCCGCGGCGGCGACGCGGAGCTATATATCCCGTGGGTCGGCGCAGTGACGTCACGGCTTAGCTCCGCCTCTGCGCAGCCGCGGCAACCACTCCGCATTTCGCGGTGACGTCATGGCTCGGCAAAGCTAAGGAGAAGTGATGCCGCGCACGCGTTGACGTCACGGCTCAGGCAGCTAACGCGAGGCTCGGCGCGGTCGTCGCCGCTGGGGCGAAGCCTTGCTAGGCGGCGTATGGTTCCGTAATCGCCAGGCGGTGGTTTTGCGGCGTACACTCGACGGACAATCCTCGAGCTTAACCAGCTTCGCTAGTTCACAGGGGTGTGCACCATTGCGCTTACAACCTTTCTGCACTACCTCAAGGGTCGGCCCACATTTCGGGCGTACACTACAGGACTACACCTCCAGCTTAAACAGCCGTGCTCTTAAAAAAGACGAGTGTAGTTGCAGCACTGGCAAAGCATGCTCTCCAAGTCACATGACGTTTAAGTCTATTCTTGCGAAAACGAACAAGTGCTAAATAAAAGTTGGCATTTTTGTAAATAGAGGAATGCGCCGGTACTTTATAAACAAATGTCATAATTCATACCAGACCCTCTGGCCGTTATCGTCTAATTAGAGCACGAAGAACTTGATGGTCCATGGTGTCAGAAGCATCTAGACTCAGGTGATGCCCACACCGTGAATGCGTCTCGGACTAAGTAAAAAGGCAAGTGCCTGGTCTCTCAGCTACGCCAATGCCAGCGCTTTACCGAAATGGAAGGTCGCATAGTTGACCTTAGGCGACTGATCTGTGCCAGAAGAAATGTCCTGAAGATTTCATCGCAACCCAGCCGACAAGGGCTACTGGAATCTGCAACGCTAGCTAGCCGCCTTCTACACCACTGCGCTTGCGTATTAAGTGTACGAAACTGTTCTCGGTTCTAACGTCAACGACTATGGCTCAGAACCATCTGGAGCAAGACATTTCTTTCAGATTTCATCTTATATTTAATTTGGAGGAAGTCTAAAACCTTTCTTTGTCTTGCCCTTTATGTGCTTTAAGTCTACGTAAAGGTCGGCGTCGTTCCATGGACCTTTCCATCAGGTAGAGAGAAGCTCCTTTCTATACTAATGTGCAGTAGGAAAAAGACACGCACGGCTGTCTCTGCAGAACCTTTACGGCGAGGCTGCCGCGTAATTACAGCCCGTAGAGCGCACTTTTATGACACCAAAGGAGCTCTCGTTGGAAAGGTCTATAAAGCAGCCGCATTCATTACATCCTGTACAACAGCTTCCTCTGCTGTGTTTTAGCTGCTTCTACGTCTCCGCGTATCAGATTTTGTAGGGAGAGTTTCAACTGCATGATAATCTTTTTCGACGGAAGCTGCACAGAGATTATCCGCATGTAGACGTATCCGTAGTACAGGTACGCTATGACTCATAACAGCGGTATTTTATCATATTATAGGCACGTATTCATTGTTTCTCTATTGTATGGTGGGCTCTTATTTATTTGAGGTATTTATTTCTTTATTTATGGCCCCCTTCAGGGCCAACGGCATTAATGAGGAGTGGGTTAGGAAAAAACAATAAAAAAACAATCAAGTGTAAGCATATAGGTAATCGCCTGGTACAACTTTAGCTAAGTGTACATATTACAAGATATAGAAAACAAATATGAACGTTGTTACGTAGCTTATCAGATAGGTAGCAGCATTGTCATAAAAAATACATAAAAGTTTTTTTCATATTTTTATTGCATTTGTTCATCATTTGTCATGTCTGTATTCACGTCCGCGCGTCTGTCCATTTGTGTTTCACACTGATTCTGGGTTCATTATTTCTTGAATTGTTTGTTTTTATTGCCTCAACCAATATGTGAAGATAGTAGTGATTATCTGCAGTACATCTATCACAGATTCAAGCGCATCGACACTAAGTGTTTCTCTTTGAGCGTTTGTGCGTATTTTTCTTCTTTATTTGCTGACTATTCATGTGAGCTCTCGATATTCTTTTGGCAATAAAATGGTGGCCCAAATACCGGTTACCACATTTGCCAGAATGTCCAACATAAACAAAGAAATTTATCTATCAGGTGCAAAAGATGGGCCGAACTCCAGTTTCCACGCTGGTAAATATTATTATTGATCATAGAACTGGCCACTGTTTAATGTCTGTACTACCTTAACAAGATGAAACAGTTATTACCCGACACGCCTTCAAAAGTAACCTTCAGAAAATGAGGTCCAGTGCTTATTCCTTACCTGATCAATGCTTTTGATTGCTCCTAGAAGAGTTGGGTCACACCCACGAAACCATGCCGTCAGGGCTAGGGCCATGATGAATGGCACGGCGTACGTTAGAATAAGCAAGAATGCGCTCGTAACGGCTGTTCTGTGCAAGAGCAAAAGTGTGTAGAGTAAGTTAATTTCCAACCAGGGCACTTGCTATTTACGAATCAACACCACAGCCCAACATTGCATTCAAAAAAAAAAAAAAAAACTGCCCGCGCATTCATCCCATGTAGAAGATAGGCGACGGTAATGCAATTACCATTCTTACTCGCGACAGGTTGTGGATTCTTCTGATGGTGAAATTAACGTGTAATATGTTCAATTAAATATTGATTACTTAATTTATGTGGTTTATTTGCTTCCTGTATACATTTTGAAATACTATAATTGAGATTTGAATATCTGCTGACGATATGTACGTTCGATAGAAGTGTACAGTTTAGGACGAAATCCCCATCGGTCCAGTAGCACTAGTAGACAAGAGCACATCGTGTTCTCGTCTGTCGCTCATGGCGACGAGCAGAGGTGGGTGGATAGAGAAGCGAGATGGATGCGTGTTACGTCTAAAGTGTTAGATTCCGCGGACAAAGGTGCGATCGAGCACATTGGTGGTCCTTGCCGTCGGTACCATGTAGAGGGATGCTCACTCGGTGCCAAACACCTCCCTCGCGTATTCCTAAACCATGCGTTTTGGGACTTATGGAAGTCGATACTGAAGTCCCCGCGCTGGCTGTGGTGAAGCGTCATTCAGGCTTCTGACTGTTCTGGAAGGTGTCTGCTGTCATGTGTGAGAACACTGATGTGCAAATTATAACCATTGCCAAGCAACGTTAGATGCTAAAGTCAGAAGTCTGGCTGTCCAGTGCAACATGTCATTAGGCGCCACTGGCAAGTAGTTGATTTACTTTATGTCACGCAGCGTCCGCCTTCAATGTGGCGTCCCAGTTCCCAGTATTTAAACGTAATCAGGTCTTGTGCATAGAGGGCACAATTGACGGGGGGACCAGCAAAGAGCCGTGAAATGCTCAAGACTCACTCAAGGCTCCTATTGACGAAACATTGGCTCATGCCAGCGACTACCATCTGATTACCATCTGACTGCCATCCAAAATTCTCTTTTCTCCTCAAGTAATCCTCCTTTTTAGATTACATTTTACCTGAATATTTGAACAGTCGAAGAGAACCGGTCCTGTTCCAAAACAGGGTCTTAATCTCTATACACAGATAAATTCCTACAAGATAAGTACAATCTGCCAAAAAATGTCCTATAGGTATAGCAGGCATTTAAAGCGCCTTTCTAACCGCAAGAAAAGCCTTTTTCATGCTGCGCACACATAGGAGTCTGCTGCGCACACATAGGAGTCTGCTGCACACTGGCTTCAATACAGAACTGCTAGTGTTACTTACAAAGTCGAAATAAAGCTAAGTTCACATTTTTTTTTAACCACACGCTACCGAACGTGCCCAAAAATAACCCAAAGCAGTTAGACCACCAGGCGGGGCGACAAACATAAAAGACTATCAGTTTTAACATCTGACGTAAATGCGAGTTTTGATCAGGGCGTTACCCTATTAAACGAAAGTTTTGCCAAATTTTTTCCCATATCCATCAAGTAATAAAGAGCCACCTCCCTTCACTTGGTCTACCGTTGTGCCAATGGGCTACGTACTCGTTACGTCGGAGGGAGTCCGCTCTATCATTAAGGGTCTTAAAACATCGTCGCCTAGTGGTAGTGACAGAATAAATGGTAAATTTCTAAAAAATACGCTTGAATACTCTATCATTCGAAGCTACATTATTTCAGAGTCACTAGAATCCGCAGCTGTTCTGAGTGATTGGCTGAAATTCTGAAATAGCAGCAGTGCACAAATCCGGATTAACTCTTGATCCTGGTAATTATCATGCTAGTTTCGTCCCATCGGTCGTATGCAAGATTCTGGAGCATAGTATATTTTCTCACTTGGAAAGCTTTCTAGAAAATAATCAGTTTTCACACGGGCACAACACGGCTACCGTTCAAAAATTTCCTGTAAAACTCAAATATTACTTTTCACTAATGATTTGCATCAGGCTCTAGAGTGCTGGATTATGACAAGTTGCATTTTCTTTGATTTCTCAAAAGCGTTCCATCAAGTTAGACGTTACTTCTTTTTCAACTTAGCCATGTTAATCTCAATTCTGACGTCTTGAACTCGATTAAAGCTTTTCTGGCCAACCGTACTCAGGTAATTCCTACTAACGATTTTGACTCATGAATTCAACGTGTTTTTCTCAGGAGTTCCGCAGGGCTTGGTAATAGGACCATTATTATTCCTGATCCTAATTAATGACTTACCAACTGTTTTTTCCTCTAAAATTTGCTTATTAATTAACGACTGCGTGATATATCGAAACATAATTAACGATGATGATTTTTCTCCTCTTCAGCGCGACTTGAAAAACGTTCTATACTTGGTGTCATTCTTGGAAGATAGAATGAAATGCTACTTAATAAATATCTATGCGCGTTTCACGCCGCTCATGAACGAGTCCAGGCTGTTTCCACAATGACACCCTACTAGAATCTGTTTTGTTTTACCGGTACCTCAGAGTTCAGATTTCTGATAACCGTTCATAGAAACAACATGCTCGAACGATCACAGAGAAAGGTAACAAAAAAGCTTGCTTAGTAAATAAAATTTTTATGGCTGCAAGTTCTTTAAAATGGTTGCTTTACATCACTCACAATCGGCCACAACTAAAGTACGCAGCAATGATATGGGATGCTAGCGAAGTAACACTAACGAATGAACTTGAGGCGATGCAAAACCGTACCGCACGTTTTATTTCGTCGAAATATGGCCACACTGCAAGCGTTACATAAATCACGTAAAATGTTGATATTCCCTTAGTTTCTACCCGTCGTGAAATTGCTCGTATTGTTTTTTTTTTCACAAAATTTACTATCATAATAACAACCTTCGTCAGCATTTAATTCGCTCACCACTTGTCATCTGAAATAGGACTCACCACAGACAAAAGGTTGATGTCCCTCGCAGGAATACGGTAATATGCTCACGGGCTTCCTACCCTAAAACTTGCATAGCATGGAATAGCCTCCCATAATCAGTCACCTATAGCGCGGTTACATCTCTTTTAAAATCTATTGTATTTACTATGTACGACAGTGCTTGACTGTTTCCTTATACTGTTTTGCTTTGACATGTGTTGCCTTATTAACTTTATGCTTTTCTATATTGTCTATACTGTATACGCGTATACTATATATACTGGATGCGTGCTTTTGTATAATTTGCCCCTCCTTGTCTATAATGTGTAAACCCTGCGGGTACATACAATAATAAATAAATTCGAGCATACAGCGGTTATTGAAGCAAATTCACTGAATATGTCAGAAAAACATGGTTTTGCGGAAGTTTCAGAAAACGGTAGTAAAAAATGCATAACCAGCATATCGAATATTGTTTGAAGCACTATCGCATTCCTGAAGTTAACACTAAGCGGTCAAATAGTTCGCACACCCGGCATTTTTTATTAGAGCATTATGATCAGTAATACCATTGGTAGCACTACGTCAACACATAAAAACGACAACTGTAAAGCTATGTACCTTCTTTCTGCATTAAACATATTTACACCTTTCTTAGGATAGCATGCATATTCGGGTTGCTGTGCATCTAAGTGGCATTCATACCACTAAAAAGAACAAATATGCGTGGAGAAAAAGATTCTGCGTAACAGCGCAATGCATTTCTTAGCGAGTAAATAGCAACAAGGAAATATCTCCAAGTACCTTCGCGCTTCGGGAAGTGTTCGAGAAGCCAAAAGCCTTTGCGCCACCATTTGGTCCAGACATGAGCGATACATTCCGGCCGCCATGGTACCGAAAATTGCGGACCAAACATCCTCGTCACTGGTCAAGTCGAATCTGAAGCTGTTCAAAGAAAATATTCCTCATGAGTTACGGAAGCCGGAAAATGTTCATTTCAGAATTGCGTTCCCTACCTTCACTAGAAAAAAAAAAGTGATGAAAGAAAGTGACTTACTCAAACATGTATTTCCGCAGATCGAGATCCCCCAAAGTCTGCGCTTGGGAATTGGGGGAAATTGAATCGAATACGACCTTTGCGACGAGAGCTATTGGAGCAACCAGCATAAAAATAAACTGTACGCAGTCCATCCACACCACTCCTCGGAGTCCACCCTGTGGGTTACCATAAAATAAGCACATTGTTACGTCAATCTTTTGTTGTTATCAGCTACGGACTCTACGGTGGTTGTATGAAAAGTATTGCAAACTTATATTCAACCTTTTTTAAAACTCTGTTGGTCGTTTACCTAAATGTCAACCTTAATGTCATCGTTTTTGTACGCTCTTTAAGTTTTTTATGTAGACCTTACCAGTCAAAATGCCCACGCAAATTAGACATCTGCTGGCCATCTGTAGCCAGCCAGAGTATTGTTAGGGATATCGAGAAATTCAGATAAACAACGACTTGGGACCGCCTGTTGACGTTACAGGAAAGAAATTGCACTACGCTGAAAAAGCTACGTAGTGGAACGAGGATATAATTTGTAACCAGACATGAATGTTCTGCGACTAAACTAACTCATCGCAATTGCGAGCGACATTGCAGTGACAACTGCATATACGCAGCTTCCCATTTTTATTTACCGAGGTGAAAGAAACTGCATAATTTCACAAAAACCAAATCAAGTATGTATTGTTCACTATTAAGTGGATTATCGGTCAGCGATTTTTAGTTGATAGACAATTGATAAAATTTAAATATTTATCTAACTAGATAACTCCCATCATAAATATCGTTCAAGAAGCTGTAGGAAAATATAAGAAACAACATTTCTTGCGTCTTATATTTTGGTGTGTCCAGAAAAATGAAATTCGTGTCGTTATTTTTTATCAGTTCAATAAACAAAGCCCGCCAAACATAAAGAATACTAGGTGACTACGCACGCCCAGTTCGGCCGCCATGACAGCAAGTAGCCTAATTACACCAGCTCCGAACCGTGTAAATTTTGATCTGAAGTCACTTCAATTATTCAGTCTGTAAAGTTTTAAAGTGAGTGCGGAGCTTACGGGGGCACTACTTGCATACAGATTCATTTCGTCCGTATGGTGCTTGTGAGGAGTTACCTGTTTGTCTTGGGGGACAGAACGACAATTATTTTTCTGAGTGTTGCACCCTTTGCTCGTTAAGGCACTACGACTCGTGTTGAGTGCTTGACTGACCAGTTAATCAGTCGATCACCGTTTTCGGCTTTACAAACAGCAAGTCGTTCTGGAAAATGTCACCTACGCGTGACATGTTATAGGCGGATGGTGCAGGAAAGCAGTTATTATGATATTGTCTCGTACGGGAGACTATTTTATGCGCCAAGCTGCGGCACTCGGCCACTCGAGCTTTGTGAAGAATGGTCACGGAGCAGATGATGTTTCACGTCACACATTCTTCGCTACTCTGCCAGCGGGGCAGCAACAGATATTACACTACACTACACTGGTTTTTGGGCATGAGTGCACGGTGTCTACGTTAGTTGCACTTTCAAATCTAAGCATGAATGACACTTTCACCCGTTGCGGGTTTGATTCACAGTCGTGGTGGCCACATTCCATTGCGGGCAGAATGTAAAACTCTCGTGTACTGTGGTCTGGGTGCGCGGTGGTCAAAACATTACACTAGCACTCCAATGCGGCTTCACTCCTAACCCAGTATGGTTCCGGGACATTAAATACTACAGATATTTATCTAATTGAAAAAGAACGTTTTGCGGAGATTTAGCCATAAGGCTCATTTTGGTGTTCGCCGTGTCTATGAAAGGCACCTGTTGTGTAATAATTCAATAATTGTGTAATAATTCAATGCAGTATTAGTCTCTACTTTATTCATAGGATTTTTTTTCTCTTTTTTCTCTTTTGTACGCACAGTGTACTGGTGCATAATCATTCTTTAGATATTTGTAACACCATAAAAAGGCCTACTAGCTATCTAACACATGAATCCTGTGTGGACATTGTGTATATGTATATAACTATCTGCGTGATCTGTGTGCACATGTATGCATCTCATACTTGTTATTAGATGTACTATAATTCACTTTTTTTTCCTTCGGCTGTACATTGAGTGCAACTGCAATTTTTATATAACGTGCACCTCATTGTGTACGTTATTGTACGAGTAAATGCTGTATGAACTGAACGGGGGCAGGGGCCTTGTCAGGCTGTTTCAGCCTTTAGTCTCTGTCTCCGCAGGAAATTCCCTGAAATAATGTGATTTTGATTTGAAGCACTGTACAAAGCCAACATACTTGTCCTCCATGAACAGGTACTTCGCTAAAATTCTGGGGCTTATTTTTTATTGTTTACTTTAATTCGGCACGCCTGGTCAAACTGCCTCGAGCAGCAACTATGAAATGTCTTTGGGGCACCGAAAGAGTGCACTAAACAAAATGGTGACGCACAGATTGTGGCATTGTGCGTGTGCTAAATACCTAAAAGCAGTATTACATTTATTGCTATCTTCTAGAAGCCAGCCTCGCTTACCTGGCCTCTCTGGGAACTTCTTACAACAATGTGCCCCATGCCCGCCTAACCAAGACAAAGACCTAGAATAGCGTCTGCTCGCTTCTTTGGCTTTGTAGCTGGTTCTACGTGAAGCGTTGGCTCCAAGGAAAACTCTTGTTTGACTACTTCTTTTAAGTAGCAGTGTTCTTTTAAGTTTTAATTGTTCTTCTATTTTTGTTCCTCTCCTTACGCACATTTTTTATCTTGCATTGCGTACGAATGTGTCTCTTTCAATTTGGAAGAATGCAATAGGTGTGGCAATTCATAAAATTGGCAGCGTGATCGATATCAAAAATTTTCGTCCCGTGTACCTCTTGTCTCCGTTTGCGAAAGTGCTTGAAATAACAATGCTTACACATCTGTCGTTTTTATTTAAGCGTAACACTAGTGTATGCCAAGATGGTTTTGTTCAAGGCAGGTCTGTGGAAGCAAACGTTCTTTCTTTTCTTGATGCTGCGGGACCCGCTGTTGCTAATCGGAGACAGTTAGACACAGTATACTTTGACCTGTCAAAACATTTGATGTTTCTCATGAGCTTCTTATCCATAAACTCCTGAGTTACGGCGTTAGAACCAGCGTGTGCACACTCAATAAAGACTACCTGTCCACTCGGTTAAATCAGGTTCTTGTTGGTGCTAAATACTCTTTGCCTTATGAATCAACTTCCGGTGTTCCGCGAGGGTCTGTCATAGGCCCGTTATTTTTCAATATCTTTGTTAAACATACTGAGGAATGTTTGCGTCATTCGCATTTCCTTTTGTATGCTGATGATATTAAGTTTACCATGAAATAGAAACAGTGCAGGATTGTGCGTTATTACAGGAAGATGTGAATTCTGTCGCGGAATGGTGTGCTTCTATCTTTTTGCGTATTAACCCAACTAAGACACTAGTTGTTTCCTTTAGTCGCAAAATCACCACTTTGTCATACGAATGCTCACTTGATAACATTCGTTTGAAAAGACCGACTTAGGAATGTTGGTTGACTCCCGACTAACTTTCGAACAACATGTTTCAAGTATTGTTAATGCATCCTACAGAAAGTTAGGTTTCATATTAAGAAAGTTTACGAATATCAACTGCAGTGTTCTCTTGTATTATTTTTTCCGCACCGAGTTAGTTTAGCTCTGTTCAATGGAACAGTAGTAATTTGATAAATGTGGCTAAAATTTATTGTGTTCAGCGACGTTTCATTCGTATCCTGTGCGATCGATTTCTGGGGCGCCGTGTATTTAATGCCTATGAGCGTATAGTGCGCATGTTTAATATTACACCACTAGAAATCAGGCTAAAATATTGTGATTACTCATTCTGGTATAAACTAATGGATAACCACTTTACCTGTCCGCAGCTACTGTCGGATGTAACTTTCTACGTGCCTCGCCCAAACTTACGTAATCCCATCATTTCCTACGTAAACTCCTCTTGCACTTCTAACGCTATAACATGTCTTGTGACACAGCAAAATACCGTATAGGTTATGATGTTGATATTTTCAGCTCTTGTAATTGCTCATTAGCTGACTCCTATCATTGACGTAATTCAATTTTTTGTTGCATTTTACCACTGTTCTTTCAGGTTTTCTGCTCAATTGTTTGTTGTTTTTGTTTTCTGTTCCTTGTGTAACACATGTGCACTAATATTAAAGCGTAGAGCTGTTTTTGGGCGCTTTCTGAAATAAATGAAATGAAATTACATTAAAGTGTCACATTCCGAGAATTCAGATTCTCAGATTTTTAGAACATTTGCCGGTCCTCCTGTACTGCGTATAAAGTTGCCGATCAGTTCATTAGACGCAAAGAAATCTATACATTCGTCATTTCAAGACTATTCGTTATTATCTATCCAATTAGGATACTAAAGCGTATAAATGCATCTTTTGCTTGAACTGCTTGACCAAGCTGAACAAAATTTGTTCCACTTGAGAAATGCGGGTAAATTATAGTTATCACATCAAGCAGCGTTGTGCTTTAAGTCGTCGAATTTTTTACAAGATTCTAAAATGGGGAAGCATAAAAAAAGAAAAGCACGAAGTTTACAAATTTACAAATTCGTAACTCTGCGCAAAAAACAGATATTGCAATTCTGACAATAGCATCCTGTTAGAGCATCTCAAGCGGGCCAATCTGGTGTGCAAATTTACAGTTAGGATGGAATTATAACAATGTTTACGAAGGTATGCAACTCTTCCTCCCACAATAGTGGCACATAGCGATTTAAGCGACGTAAATACACAATATTGTCCGCTTGATATCGTATTATTATGTATAGTTTGCACATTAGACAAATGTTTTTCACTGCTGAGTTAAAGAGGCCAGTTTTACAAATTGTATCATTTTCTAGAAAGTTTATTTATTTTGACTGCCGCAATGAAAATTCTACATCACACGTTCATTAGATTTTTACTTGTTCTTTTCAATTCAACAAACCTCATAAGATCAGTGCGGTAATTACCCTGAAAGCGAGTTTAGCGTGTCTATGTATTTAGATAGGAGCTCCTAAGCTAAAGCTTCCTCTAAAGGTACAAAGAGCATAGTTTTCACATCTATACATCAGAATATTTATTTCTCCGCACACTGTTCAGCGTCTATTTAGAAATACAAAGAAAAAGTGTGTACACATAAGGGCAGAATAAGGGTTATCACGAGTATTTTTAGTTCTCAGCGAAATTTTTATAAGAGGTGGGAAAATGTCTGTGTAGAAAGGAATGAACGTGCGCTTTCCGAAATTTAGCCCAGATTTCTTCAAAAAGCCTTCTTATTTCACAAAGGTGGAGAAAAACGTTTTTACAGATTTGAAGACCAATCACTCTGCTGCGGCGACCTCTAAGAAAGAAGGGCTGCCCGACTGTCGGTTAAGTGGACTAATCAATTTTGTAGATGTTTCCCGAGGTGAACGAAAACAGCAGGTTGTGCAACAAGATCCGTGGTTGTTTCAGGTGTCATTCGGCTGCGCCTGGCCGAAATTTTTGTTTCATTAGATGGAATCCAGACGCCTGCTGTAGGAAAATATGATGCAGCTGAGCTATGAATATAAATGTAGTGCCAGCCTTCTTAACACTATGACTCAGGCTCAATTTTAAAATATTTTGAAGCTAGAAAAGAATGCTAGTCTTAGCACTCAAACGTGGCACTGTCGCAGCGATCTTGTAAGTAGAACACGTCTATGCTGGTAGCAGGATAATTGAGGCGCTGAACGGCTCTATTACTCATAGTGACGAAGGCAAAAGCACAGCCAGTTAAAGAAAGAAAAACTATTTCACCTACCTTACACCAGCCAAAATAAAGTGTCTGGAAGTTGATGACCTGGTGCTCTTCGAACGTATCAATTATAGGCACGAACTAGCTCTTGCATTCAAATAATATCGAACAAATGGCGGCTCTTCTACGTGAGCTGGCATTTATTGGAGTTGTACCGTGGACGTACCAGATAATTCATTAATGTTTTGGTTTGTAAGCCTTCTAAATTTCATGCTTGTTTGTGAGACGTTCTGTGGGGCCAGCAGACTGCTACGAAGTAGGCTTTCATAAACTCTACATATTATCCGCTTATTTTAATGCAAAGGGTTCGAAATAGTAGTAAGGTTAGATTAGCGCCTATGCATAGCGCCGTCAAAGCACCTATGGCCTTTTAAGTGTCCCAGCATTGCTCACCCTTATATCATGTTTGACATGATAGCAAATATGACGTAAATTATAGTACAGGTGCTAGAAATAGTAATGAGTATGGCGGGATACATGGTGAGTGCGTGGTAAGCAGATGCACAGTGAGCTGTGCCGAACAAGCTATAAATATACCTGATATGCCCACTATATCACGCAAAGCAGGCTATGGTAGACCACGTGCTGGTCAACATAAGGGGAAATACTGCAGGTTCACTCTTGCGTGGTGTTGGGCAAACAATACCGTTCAATGGGTCAGCCATGGCAAAGCAAAATATTTTATTTCACTGGTTCTATTTCTCTGTAGATGTAATAAAAGGAGCAATGACAATTATACAGTGACATGAAAAAAAAAAGATACTTCTAAAGAACTGGTGTGCTCGAACTAGAGTGCTGGCCTAATTAAAATGACACGGGACTAAAAAGTGAAACCACTCAGCGTGCGCTGTTGGATGCTGCTGCCTCATTTTCACACTTTCTTTAACCAATGAAACTTGAAATTTCAATTGAGAGGTATTGCTCTGTGGGACAACTACTTGACTATAAATGCACGCTATTACACAAATCTCGCATACCTTAGGCATTTTAATTTAAAAATTTACTGATACGGTGCTTATTGGCGTTTAGCGGTACGACCAGTCACGTTAGGTCCAGCGCAGAGAGAACTCGAACAGCTCCAGCCAAGCACCAGCGCGAAGAAAACAGCGACACCGATCCTTTTGTCTTTGTCTTCCTCACTTCAGGAGCCATGAGACCACAGCGACGCTTGTGCTATCTTCGTCATTACAATGGCCCCACGAGAGAAGACTAGCCATGCTGGCGATTCACGGTGACGACGTGATAGAGGGATCATGTCGTCACCGTGAATCGCCGGCTGACGTGCATGGTCTCGTGACCACGACGCCAAAGATCGCCAGACAGCGTCAGAAGTTCGACCATATAGTTCACAGAAGATGTACAGGTGACGATCCGGTAGGGTCTGTGGTATTGAGCCAGCAGCTTAGACGAAAGAACGAGAACGTGAGGCGGAATCCACAACCAAACGAGGGAGCTGACACGGAAAGTGGTAGTGCTCAGGTCGGTGTCATGTCGATTCCGCTGGTGAGCTTGACCTTCCGTCGTGAAGGTACGGGCAAGTTGGCGGCATTCTTCGGCGTACTTAGCTACTTCTGATAGGGGCTGATATTCGGAGGCTTCAGGTTGGTATGGCAGTACTGTATCGACCGTGCACGAGGATTCTCGTCCATACAACAGAAAGAATGCCGAAAAACCTGTGGTCGCTTGAGTCGCGGTATTCTAAGCGTAGGTTACAAAGGGGAGAACCATGTCCCAGTTGGAGTGGTCCGACGCGACGCATGTAGGGAGCATGTCGCCAAGAGTGCGATTGAAGCGCTCAGTTAATCCACTCGTTTGAGGATGGTACGTGGTTGATGTACGGTGGACGACGTGGCACTCGGCAAGCAGGGCTTCAACCACCTGGGTAAGAAAGACACGTCCTATGTCACTGAGGAGTTCTCGAGGAGCGCCATGTCGAAGCACGAAATTGCGCAGGATGAAGGAAGCAACAACGGCAGGAACGGCGGCTGTCTCCGCATATCGGGTTAGATTGTCAACACCAACAATTATTCATCGGCTTCCAGACGTAGTGCACGGGAGTGGGCCGTAAAGGTCCATGCCGACCCAATCGAAAGGCCGCGCTGGGCAAGGTAGAGGCTGAAAAGAGCCGGTCTAGCGTTGCGGAGGAATCTTGCGTTGTTGGCATGCTACGCAAGCACGGATACAGTTGCAGACAAAGCTGTACATACCGCGCCAGTAGAAGTGTTGGTGCAACCTTCCGTAAGTTTTTAGCACGCCTGCGTGAGCACTCTGTGCGTCGGCATGAAAAGCAGCGCAGATGTCGGAGCCCATGTGACGAGGTATTACGAGAAGCCACTTGCGACCATCCGGTATACAGTTGCGGCGGTAGAGCAGGTTGTCTCGCACGGTAAAATGAGGGGCTTGACGGTGGAGCGCGTGGGAGGGCGCGTTGGCGGTGGAATCAGATGGAAGGTCGAGAAGGGCAACAATCCGCGGATCCTTCCGTTGCTCCACATGCATGGACTCGACGTTGAGCGCTGAGATAGCGGTGTACTGTGCCGGGGGAGACGCTGTATCATGGCGTAGAGGAGAGCAAGAAAGGGCGTCCGCATCGGAGTGCTTGCGGCCAGACCTGTACACCTCTTGGATATCATACTCTTGTCGCCGGAGGGCCCACCGACCGAGGTGGCCTGATGGATCTTTCAACGTTGACAACCAGCAAAGAGCGTGGTGGTCCGTGACGACGTAAAACGGGCGGCCATAAAGGTAGGGTCGGAACTTCGCAAGAGTCCAGACTATAGCCAGGCACTCTTTCTCGGTGGTTGAATAGTTGGTCTCGGCCTTTGTGAGGGTTCGGCTCGCGTAGGCGACAACATACTCGTTATAGCCAGGCTTGCGTTGCACGAGCACCGCACCAGCCCATGCCGCTTGCATCAGTGTGTACCTCCGTAGGCGCCCGGGGATCGTAGTGCCGGAGAATCGGATGAAATGTGAGCAGCTGGCGTAGCGTATGGAATGCGACATCACATTAAGGAGACCAGTTAGACATGTAGAAGCCAATGGTGAGAAGTCACGTCAAAGGTGCGAGAACGGTGGCAAAATTGCGCACAAAAACGACGAAAATAAGAACAAAGGCAGAAGAAGCTCCGTCAGGTTTTCATTCACGTCGGCTCCGGTAATTCGGCGATAGCTCGAAGTTTCTCAGGATCAGGGGGACGCCGTCTTTGGATGCAACGTGGCCCAAGATGGTCAAGGTGCGAATTGCAAAGTGACACTTTCTGATATGTGGCATATTCTAGTATCCTCACTTGTTGCCATGGCAGTCGCTTGCATACTAACGCTTAAGCGCGGCGGCATGAGGATGACTGTATGAGGACGCAGCACGGACAACTACGGAATGATAAAGATGGAATGACGTTCTTGGAATGACAAAGGCGGCATGACGACAGCGTCATGATGACAATACGATGATCATTTTTTGAAATGATGATGTTGGGATTACGACGAAAGCATTCTGACGCCGACATGAGGAAAAGTGGATGACAACGTTTGTATGATGCTGATGGCGTGTCGACAATGGTATGATGATAACCGGATGACAAAGCTCGAATGATTACATAGGCATGACGAGGATGGCGCGGCGACGACGGTGTCACAAAAAGATGCATGATAGCGGTGGTCTGAAGACAACCCAGTGACTTGCGATGGCATGAAAATGTCGGCCTAATCATGACTGAGTGACGACAGCTTAATTACGATAGAATGACGAAGGAGGATTGACGTCGATGGAAAGAAGAAGGGAGTCTGACGACGACGGCAGGAAGAGAACAAAACGACGTTACTTAATCGATGACACAAAACGACAGCGTGACGAGGACAGCATGACTAGAATCGTACGACGGGGACTGCGCGATGACCACAGCATGATGAGAGTTGGATGACAAAGTTTGAATGAAGACGATCCCATGACGACAACTGTATGACGACCACAGAGTGACGACAATGGCAGGATGGCAATTAGAAGACGTTGCTAAAGTCATGACAATCGTAAAACTACCGCGTTGTTATAAGGCATGACGAAAAGATTGTGACGACGAAGGCTTGACAAAAATTGGATGGCGAAACCAGAACGACGACGACAGAACGACCGCGAAGGCATAGCGACCACGGCATGATGACAAATGCATGAAGACGACTGTTTGAAGACATCACCATGATGATGATGGAATGGCGACGGTATTAGGGCAATTAGATTACGACGAGTGTACGCCGACAATTGGCGTTCGACGACTGTAACGCCTGAGACGACCATGGCCTCACGATGAGGGCGTTACGACGACGTCATGACGCGACAAAATTGACGAAGCTGGAATGACGATGCTACACTACCAAGAGCACATACGTAGTGGCGCAAACTGTCACACAACTTCACATACTGCGTCGGTGTAGAAGGCGCGACGAGGACGTCCTGATCAGATACAGATGACAAAGCTTAAATTACAACGATGGAACGACCATGATGGCATCATGGCCACGAGCACATACCTAGTGGTCGTAGCTATTAGACAACTTAGCCCACTGGGTCGGCTTACAAGGCGTGACTACAAAAGCATGACGGGAGTCAGATGACAAAGCTGGAATGACGTTGATGGTACGAACATACCGGTATCACGGCCATGAGCATATATATGTGGCCCAAGCTGGTAGACAACTTGGGCCACTCGGTGGCGTAAGAGGCTAGATAGATAGATATATAGATCGATAGATTAGCTCAAAACGCGTCAAGTAGGCAAAGTAGAGCACTGCACGGGCTCGGGCTTACCCGAAAGCCCGGGCCCGGCCCGGCCCGTGGGCCGGGCCAGGTATCGTAGTTTTTTCACGGGCTCGGGCCAGGCTCGGGTTACGGAATGTGCTTTTTGACCCGGGCCCGGGCCGGGCTCGGGTTTTGTGACGCGGGCCCGGGCCGGGCTCGGACATTCTGGTGGTATGCATGTAACGTGCTTCGAGTTATTCTCGGGCGTCTCGACTCTGAAAAACATGTCTTTTTTGGTCGCGGGCCGGTTTCGAGCCGGGCTCGGGCCGAGCTCGGGCCTAAGGTAAAGGGCTAGCGGGTCGGGCCGGGCGGGTAACGAAGATTATTTCCGGGCCCGGGCCGCGCCCGGGTCTCGTCATAAAGCTTTTGGTCGGGCTCGGGCGGGCAGCCCAACGTAAAAACGGGCCCGGGCCGGACCCGGGCTGAAAAACTCGGCCCGTGCAGTGCTCTAAGGCAAAGAATGCTAATCGCATTAAAACACCCTGTGTAGCTGGATTAGGAATGTATAATTTTTATGATACCTATCGCATTAATGTGTATGGTTTTGTTATTATTATAATTCATGCTGTTATTTCTCAGTTTTTATCTTCTACATTTGATTACCACCCTCTGATGCAATGGTTCAATGGTTCTACAGGGCTTCTAAATAAATAACTAAAAAAAAGCAATACTGATCCTGCTTACCAGTGCCGTGTAGAGCGTTCCAGAAAGGCCTATAAGCACGTTGCACCACAAAGGTGGGGCGTTGAACACTGCAATGTAAGTTTTCAATGAATGGTGGATTCAGCCCCAATATAGCAAGCGAATGGTCAAAGAAACATAACAACCCCGATGAGAGTATTTTTTAGTCTACTTGGGTTTGTAATAAGTTAGAAAAGGTAGCTATGAAAGTGAAAATTGTCATCGGCCCGAATGCTACATTCGGGTGGATGACAAGTATAAGTTTCGGGACACTTTCTCCACCTTCTGGGATTCTGCGGAACTGATTTCCCATAAGAAGAGATTAGGTAAGAATATCAGGTGTTTCTACGAAGATCTTAAATAAGCCATACAAATATAGTCATTCTGACATAAAAGTACAGTTCTTGCGGAGATAAGCCAACAGCAGTGGTAGCCATGCTCTCAGGGGTGATAGGTGGTACTTAGCCGGTAATTACCAAGAGTCCTTTCATTAACTTTCACACGCAAAAGTTCCGGAAATTTGAAAAGCGCGGGAAAACTGAGTGTGGTACATATTTCCGCCGCTAACTATATCTAGCCGTATGCCTTACGGATCAATCCGCTGAACGACTTCCATCTAAGAAGAAGCATTGTTTTGCGAAGTGTTGTCTTGCAACGCAATGTTTCACTGATTTGGGCATTTCTTAGCAACCATTATAGCAGTCTTTAAGGGGCAAAGGATTTGCATCAAGTTTTGTTTTAAACTTGGCAAAGCTGCGCCAGAAACTCATCGTATGCTAGAGGAGGCTCTTGGAGTCGACTCCATGAGCCAAAGTAGGATGTTTTATGGCATAAACGCTTCAAAGAGGGTCAAATGTAGTGTTGACGACGATGTACGTTCTGGAGGCACGTCAACGAGCGCAATCCCGGAAACAATAGCGGAAGTTCGTAAGGCTATCCTTGGAAATCGTAGGCTAACTATGAAGGATTTCTGAGATATTGTAGGACAATCGTACAGCACAGTTCAGCAAATTTTGTCGAATGTCTGGACCATGAGGCGCATTTATGCACAAAATTCCTGCCAAGACTGCTCAGTGACGAACATCGTGTTTCTGTCTGTACGAAACTGAAGCAACAAGTCAGAGACAATCTCACATTCCTCTCCAGTGTAATAACTGGTAATGAAACATGGGTTTATGGCTACGATGCTAAAACAAAACAGCAGCCGTCACAATGGAATTGTCCAAATTCTCCGCGGCCGAAAAAGGCGCTTCCAGTTCATCGTTTTTTTTACCAAGGAATTCGTATCTCCTGGAGAAACCGTGAATAGCAAGCTTTACTGTGACGTTTTGAGAAGCTTAATAGAGAGCATTCGTCGCAAACGTCCGGAGAAGTGGAGGAAAAACAACAACTGGCTTCTTCATCACGACAACGCGCCTGCTCACACATCCCTCGTTGTGCGACAGTTCCTGACTTCAAAACAAATCACAGTACTTTCGCACCCCCTCTATTCGCCTGACCTTGCCCCTTGTAACTTTTTCTTGTTCCCACAGTTGAAGCTGAAGCTGAAAGGATGTCCGTTTCACACTGTTGAAGAGATCCAGTCGGAATCGCAGGTGGCCTCAACACAGTGTTGCCTTGAGAGTTCCACGAATGCATGGAATCGTGGCAGAAACGCTGGGATCGGTGTATACATGTTGAAGGGGACTACTATGAATGAGACAGTGCTCATTAGGCGTTATGGTGAACACATTTTTTTACGACTGAATTCCCGGAACTTTTGGGTAGGAGCTCATTTAACCTAAGCGGGCTCGTCGTAATCGCAAAGTCACCTTTGCTTACCAGCAAAATCAACTTCTTTACCTGGAAAAATGCGATTACCCACGGAAGTCGGGTACGGTGAATTGCAGCTCTCAAAGCGTGCGCAGCCGAGACAGGGAGGCTGAATGAGAGCGTTGCACGGGCCGAAACAGGCCCGGGCCCGTCCCGGGCCTGTTTTTCCGCTGGACTGCCCGCCCGAGCCCGACCAAAATTTTTATGGCGACACCCGGGCCCGGCCCGGGCCCGGAAATATTCTACGTTACCCGCCCGGCCCAGCCCGCTACCACTTTACCTTAGGCCCGAGCCCGGCCCGAGACCAAAGAAGACCACCGAGCGGCATTAAAGAAATAGAATAAACAAGAGAATGAAAGGTATTTATGCTTAAGGCATAAATATATGTCATGTGCAATTAGGAACACCATTTGAGCGGTCTGAACGCAAATACCAGCACGAAAAGTAGTACGAATGACCCTGCCGAGCAGTATCACCAGCAGTTTCCAACGGTGCGACCTTGATGCGGCCCAATCCACTTGTATCGCAGCGCCGCCACAGTATTTTTCCACGTCGGGAGCCTCACTGCAAAGCATGCGCTGCCCCAGCCGCTCGTCCCACTCAACCATATTCTAGAACACTCTAGCCGAAGTGCAGACTCAACCGGTCGTGAGCGCATCGCCTGGATGGAGTAAATGGAGAAAGAAAGCTTCTCGTTCCTCCATGGTGCAGCGTAATGCGCTGCTCCTAGGCGACCGGTTGAGAACATGCGCGCAGTCATTGATGGACGCAGTACCATATTACAGCCGCGTGACGAATTATCTTACCAGTCGTCGTTTAACAAATCACCTTTGAAGAATCAGCAAGTCGCTAACGCGCTTACACTGCGCTGAAATCATTAATTACGTTGATTTAGGTAAGGAATTCAATGGCATCATTTGGGTTGAGGTGACTTCTCTCTGGACGTTTACATTCTGTTCGCAGACGCAGTAAGGGTGAAAACAGACCAATTCAGGCTGGTGCTCGCAAACAAATATGCAGCTTTAGAACAGGAAGATGAAGAAAACATAGAGGCAATGAATGAAACCGTAACTAGGCTGATCTCAGAAGCAGCAATTGAAGTGGGAGGTAAGGCACCAAGGCAACCAGTAGGGAAGCTCGCCCAAGAAACAAAGGACCTAATAAAGAAACGTCAAAACATGAAAGTGTCCAACTCAAGAGATCAGATAGAATTCGCTGAACTGTCGAAACTGATCAACAAGAAGAAGGTAAGGGATATTCGAAATTATAACGTGGGAAAGATTGAGGAAGCCGTAAAATATGGACGCAGCATGAAATCAGTAAGAAGAAAGCTTGGCAGAGGACAAGGCAAGATGTATGCACTGAAAGATAAGCATGGTAATATCATCAGCAACTTCGATGACATAGTAAAAGCAGCGGAAGAATTCTATACTGACTGTACAGTTCCCAAAACAGCCAAGCTACTTCCATTCGAAATAGTGATGAACCGGATACAGAAGCTCCTTCTATAACTAGCGATGAAGTTAGAAGGGCCTTGAAAGACATGACCAGGGGAAAAGCGGCTGGAGAAGATGGAATAACAGTAGATTTAATCAAGGATGGAGGAGATATCATGCTTGAAAAGCTTGCGGCCCTTTATACGCAATGCCTCACAACTTCAAGTGTACCAGAGAGCTGGAAGAACGCCAACATTATACTTATCCATAAGAAGGGAGACGTTAAAGAATTGAAGAATTACAGACCCATTAGCTTGCTTTCAGTATAATATAAAATATTCACCAAGATAATTTCCAATAGAATCAGGGCAACACTTGACTTCAGCCAACCAAGAGAAGAGGCTGGCTTCAGGAAGGTATATTCTACGATGGATCATATCCATGTCATCAATCAGGTAATCGAGAAATCTGCGGAGTACAATCAACCTCTCTATATAGCTTTCATAGATTATGAAAAAGCATTTCATTCAGTAGAGATACCAGCAGTCATAGAGGCATTGCGTAATCAAGGAGTACAGGAGGCATACGTGAGTATCTTAGCAAATATCTACAAGGATTCCACACCTACCTTGGTTCTCCACAAGAAAAGTAGAAAGCTACCTATCAAGAAAGGGGTCAGACAAGGAGACACAATCTCTCCAATGCTATTCACTGCATGCTTAGAAGAAGTATTCAAGCTCTTAGACTGGGAAGGCTTAGGAGAGATGATCGACGGCGAATATCTCAGCAACCTTCGGTTTGCAGATGACATTGTCCTATTCAGCAACAATGGAGACGAATTACAACAAATGATTGAGGACCTTATTCGAGAAAGTGTAAGAATTGGGTTGAAGATGAATATGCGGAAGACAAAGATAATGTTCAATAGCCTGGCAAGGGAACAAGAATTCATGATCGCCAGTCAGCCTCTAGAGTCTGTAAGGGAGTACGTTTATCTAGGTCAATTACTCATAGGGGACCCTGATCATGAGAAAGACATTTACAGAAGAATAAAATTGGGTTGGAGTGCATACAGCAGACATTGCCCAATCCTGACTGGGAGCTTACCACTGTCGTTGAAAAGAAAAGTGTACAATCATTGCATTCTACTGGTGCTAACATATGGGAGAGAAACTTGGAGGTTAACAAAGAAGCTTGAGAACAAGTTAAGGACCGTACAAAGAGCGATGGAACGAAAAATCTTAGGAGTGACCTTAAGAGACAGGAAGAGAGCGGTGTGGATCAGAGAACAAACGGGGATAGACGATATTCTAGTTGACGTTAGGCGGAAGAAATGGAGCTGGGTAGGCCATGTAATGCGTAGGATGGATAACCGGTGAACCATTAGGGTTACAGAATGGATACCAAGAGAAGGGAAGCGCACTCGAGGACGGCAGAAAACCAGGTGGGATGATGAAGTTAGGAAATTCGCCGGCGCAAGTTGGAATACGCTAGCGCAAGACAGGGCTAATTGGAGATCGCAGGGAGAGGCCTTCGTCCTGCAGTGCACATAAATATAGGCTGATGATGATGATGACATTCTGTTCAAACAGCGCAAAATACGAGGGAAGAAGAAAAGGGAAGTACACAAATGTAGCACTGCTAGCTTCCAGCTGCGCTAGGGCAACAAGTTTTTCAGAGTCGAGACGCGCGAGGATAACTCGCTTCAGGTTACATGCACACCACCAGAAAGTCCTATCCCGGCCCGGGCCCGCGTCAAAATACCCGAGCCCGGGCCCAGGACCGGGTCAAAAAGCACATTCCGTGCCCGAGCCCGGCCGGAGCCCGTGAAAAAACTGCTCTACCCGGCCGGACCCGGCCCACGGGCCGGGCCGGGCCCCGGCTTTCGGGTAAGCCCGACACCGTGCAGTGCTGTAGGCTGAATAACACCCCCTTGGGGGCGAAATTGCGGTTTAAGTCACCGAGCGGTGGGCAGTCAGTGCGTTCAGCTCTGTCACCATCGTGAGGCTCGTGTCAGTAGTCATCTGCAGCCTGTAGCAGCGTCGTAGCACGTTGCTGTGGCACGTTCCTTGCTTTGCTTCGAATAGCGACAGTGTTGGCGAACGCGCTGCAATGAAGCGCGGAGTTTTGAGAAACCGAAATAAAAGCTGCACTTAAATCCTTGAATACTTGTGACTTTTCACCTGCTGCATGTGCTTCTTACCCTGGAGCATCTACATGGCTTCGACAGGAACGCAACAATATTATCAGCGGAAATATTCGTTATGTAGCTGCGAACAAAAACGCCGTATTATGAGCTCAATTGCATGATGCTGAACATGCTGGTCATTCTGAAGCATGAAGCTGAACATGAATCAGCATTCTAACGGCTGAAAGATAGCAATTTCAGCAGCATAGAGTTTTGTCTATGTTCGGAGGGCACTCACAAAACGCCAGATTTATCCCTACCATGCAATTTGCCACCAAGTACTTTAAGTACATTTCAACGCCGGTTAGACTTTTGCATTTGATGTAGCCCCAAGTAAGCAGTATTCCAAGTTTTCGCTCGATATATTGTGGACAGATGAGGCACTCTTTTGCAGAGATGTGAACGTTAATTGAGGCATAATGCGCATTTCATGTCGCTCGCCAGCCCGTACTACATACCCGAGTAAAGACAGCAGTTGAGGAGGTTGCAAAATGTCTTGCATGCAATTTCTCGTATCATTGGGTTGGACCCCACTTCAATAAGGGAATCATTGGGGGTATTATACATACTAGTGCATATTAAAACAGTCTTGTCAGGCCTTACGTCAGGTAATACGCTTGGCAATGAGGTCAGTACGGTACCTACACGATGGAGCACGACCCAAGTTGTTCTCCTACACAATAAAAATTTTGGACGTGACTTTTTCAATGCAGTGGATTGGGCGCGGTGGATCTACACCAATGGCCTGTACGGTCGCCTAAGCTCCCCTGTCTTTACTATTTACTTTTGAGACAACTCAAGAATTAAATGAAAGAATGAAAGCAGCGACGTCGCGTTGAGGGCTGAGGCTACGCGCGCGCTTCAGTCTCCCAGTTTCGGTTTTGTGCGCTGTGAGAGCATCAATTCTTTGTGCCACCGTTTCACGGGTAACCTTAATTTTAAAGCTCCAAATTTGCTACGGCTCGTAGAAAGTGCTCGCTTCAATGTCCCAATCCCTATGAGCCCGCTGAAGTAGTAAGTTGAAAAGGTAATACAATAATTTTTACTTAGTGACTAATCAACGCCTATCAGCCGTCGACTCATGGCCGCCACCGTTTACGGGAACATTCCTTTTCAATTCAAAATGGCAATTTCAATCACTGCCTAAAGTCTTACTAAAACTGCTCGCATAGTTTGTTGCCCTCCGATTAGCGTTATTCTCTTATGGTACAAAGATAAATTTTATGAGGATATTGGAATGTAACTGTGTACTCGCATCAATAGTTCTTTCATGGTGCTGTTTCACTTTCTTGTGTAAAACGCGCTCAAAATAAATTGTTAAATTCAGTAAACTTCCGAAACAAAAAAGTATGAGTATTATATATTTGAAACACAACATGTCCCCGTCCATACTGCGACCACTGTGTGCCATCGGAATTTGCAAATATATCGTATTGATATTTGGATTAGCCCAATCCGAACCTTTCTTGCTAATTTGGAAGGTCTTACTGGCTTGTCAGTCATGCGCGTTCTCTGACGGTGCAACATCGAGCGCTCCGTTGAATTCTTGGCCATTAATGCAGCCGTCGCTCCTGAGTGCCCACTAAGACATGCAAGCTTGTCATACACGTCACTCAAGCACAAAATTCAGCCATGAGGAACACCCGTATGTAGAATGCGTTAAGGACTCATTAAATATTGAGAAAACATATATGGCGCGTCATAGCGCTGAGGTAGGAGTGAGGGGTGCATATATGCTCATCCTTGCTATACCTAAAACAACGGCAATCTCAAGATGCCGTAAGTGCGATTTGGCTGAAAAGGTGGCGATTCCTATTCAACGGAACGGTGGCGCCATGTGTAAGCGCGTGGCGCGTTTTGTAGTTTTTTTAACAGCGGAGCTGTTTACGTTATGTCCGTGATGCGTCGGAAAAAATCTGGGCCGATCCTGGCAGCAGCGCAGAAAGGGTTCCAACGCAATAAGACACACCCCTGTGAACTAGCGAAGCTGAGCCTGGCTAAGTCTAGCAAAGCATGGTTGGGACTACTTAAGCTTAGTCAGTCATTGATAGCAAGTCTATAGCCAATCAATAGCTAATCTTTAATCGACAAATAATCAATAAATTCCCGGAAGTGCTGGGGATCACCCGGTAGTGATCCCCAGCAATTTTTTCTTGCTGATTTTTTCTTTGCCATAGCCTAACTCTATACGTGGTCAATACCTTGTGATAGCCAATGGTTAGCCAATCAATAGCTAATCGATAATTGATCAATATGTCAATGCTGGGCATCACTTGGTAGTGCTTAACCTAGCCCAAAAGCCCTAGGAATAGCTTGGTGCCCATCAGCTCGGCTGTCTCTATAGCATTGCGTCTCAAGTGCAACATACGCTAATTTTTTCTTTGCCATAGCGAAGACAGATGGTACCACCGTTTCTTTATTGTCACAGAGTTAGTATACTCACTCTAGAGGAAAATCTGGGCGAGAAAAGCGGGAACCGCATAGGCGCCGCCATGTTGCTACGACTCATTTTTGTATGACTAAAAATATTTAAAATATTATGCAAAATCAAGCACTTACACGTAACACTTGGCACGGACAACGTTTGAAGTTCATTCCGTATATTATTCAGAAAGATCTGACGGCTATTTGGAAAATTTTGATGTCAAATTTACGGTGTCCTAAATGCTGCGTTTGCAGGCCCCTTAACTAGATGGCGCTACCAGACTGACTTAGCTAGGCTCGGGATCTTTTTGATTGTGCGCCTCGTCTGAATTTCATCTCGTCGTCTGCGTCTGCGCACCCGCATACGGTAGCAAAATGGCAGCTCTCTCGCCGTTCCCGATTTCAATACATTGGCGCTATGGGGAGCTTTTCCTCTAGAATTAGTTTTATTAAGTCTATGATTATTTTGACATTGCAAGCTTCTCTGTGTGACAACAGGCTAGGACTTTATCCCTCATTATGGAAAAGCAATCTCAACTTGGTCGCTCAAATGACGCCCTTATGTTACGGCCGAGGTGAGATTAGCCATAGAAAAAGTCTACAACACTTCACTTAGAGTGACGGTGACAAACGGGTTGTAACCCGTTCTAACCCGTTCGGATTAGAAAGAGCCCAGTGCCATCGTATATGAGGATTGCGTAATTTTAGTTTGATCCGGAAGTATGCGTCAAACTTCTAGAAAAACCACCTTCTGCAGTAAACATTGATTTACTACAATTGTGGCCACAGTTGCAACAGCAAATTCCAAAGATTGTGTTAAGCTTTACCAGTGAACAACGTCAGTGATGCTGCTGATATAGAGATGGCTCCAATGCTTTGCTGCAACGAAAAAAAAAAGAATTGGTTTGCAAGCACATGAGGGGACGATGAAACTTTGATTCCGGATGTGTTCAGATAAGGAGAGTCAAACTTTGGCACGTTCTATGCTTTGAACTAATTTTTATATTTCAACAAAATTTTATATGACATATTAAAATCCCTCCACACATCGGAATCGAGTTTATTGCATCATCGCAAGGTTTTATTTCAGCATGAAAAAATGTTTACCTAGACAAAATGTAAAATGCTACTTCCCCAGTTTCACGATGTTCCAACTTTCAGAGAGTTAAAAAATATTTTATACGATTTCATTACATCTGTACTTACTTTAAACAACTTCGCAATGAGAACAATATACCTCGATTGTCTGCGCAATCGCATACCGTAATTTGCATACCAGCATTTTTACAAGATGCCAACAAGTGACCTTATTTTAATGTGTCTCTTTACCACTAGTTTTTGGGGGGTTTTCTTTTTTGGCGCATACTTTGCTTCATGTTAAAACGGCAGCAATGTACGTTTTGTGTTTCTTACGCACTGATATTTTTATGTCGGTGGCGAAACGTTAAATATTGTGGCACATGAAATGTTTGACAGTTTTGGCACGCAAATTAGAAAAAGTAAACTCCGATTTACATGCAATTTTGCCAAAGTTATCTGCTGCCTTCGGGTATTTCTTAGATTCAAAAATATTTTGCAATGCTTGGATCTGAGTACAAAACAAAGAAATGAATAATGATGATAAGGTGCAGTGTTTACTGTCCCACGGCCTGACCTTTAGAATGTATGGGGGGGGGGGGCAACGCCAAGTTTATTTATAGCTTCCCTTCGTGTCACGACCTAATAAGCAACCCCAAGTGCTGCAGTGAGATCACTGGTGTTTTTTTATAAGAACTGCAAAGGTCTGTAAAGCTCTAATTACGGTGACTCATTGGATATAGCATTCTACTTGTGAACACGATGTCGTGGTTTCAACTCCCGAGCGCGATGGGCGTATTTTAATGAAATGGAAAACAGACACCCCACCACTTATATTAAGATAAGCGGGAAATAGTGCGGGGAACGTACTTGAACCAACAGCTTTCGGCTTCGGCGTTTCAGATTCCCCGCAATTAATTCAAGGCAATGGAAGCGTTATATCATCCTTAAAGTATTTAGTAAATATCTCGAAAATCAGTTTATTCTTTTTTCTCGTCGTGTATTACTTGTATATTGACATCATGTGTGCTGTAGCATGTTGGAAATGAAATGTGCTTGACATCAGGACAAAGGAGTGGCAACGCGTTCTGGCGGCCCTCGAAACACAACAAATGTTATTGCATCTCTTGTGCAGTGCCATGGCATAGCAGCTTCGTGTTTCGTGGTGGCTACTTCTTGATGCCCGAAGTGAGAAGTGACTTGCAGCGTTGCAAAAAACTGGAAAACGATATTTAAGAAGCTTGAAATGTAAAGATGTGGCTAATAGTCATAAAGCCTTATCTCATATGCCTAACAACTCGATATGATCGGCACTCTGTGCTCACCATCAGGAAAAGGTTTGCATATTTTTTATAAAAGACACCAGAATGATCACAACCGCCGCATCCTGTGCATTCGGGCGCTCGGTGTACATTGGTAGGAACTAGGCAATATGCTTGCTAGCCACCCCTTGTGCTAGGTGTATGAAAACTTCCGTGCAAGAATGAATACGCAGACGAGGCAAGCAAGTAAAGCGTAATGAGCGCGGATTCAAACACAAAAGACAAGATCTAGCGCTGAGTGTTGTGACATTACACTCGTCACATCATGTCTAAATGGGTAGACGTAAATTAACGTAAAAACACAATAAATACAAAGGTCAACTTTATCACATGCTATGACGACAAGTACATCATGAACCTTGTATATACAGCACGCTACACGTAGCAAAGCATGTGAGAACATTGCAACATCAGCATCACACAATTCGTTTTCACCACGGCACATAAAACTTGCAGTTACATTTATGGTACCTTGCAAGAAAGTATGACTTTGACAGGTATGTCCGTTCCCTTCTCAGTGTTTTAGTCATTGACCAGAAGCATTCATTTCTCTACATCAATTGCAGTGTGATGCTGAAAAACAGGTGAATCATAAATGTAGAAAGGTGAGTGCACTTGCCAGCTGTGAAGAAACATCAATTACATACAACACGCAATCTCACAGCACCCTGAACGTGTCACACTTGAAACTTATTCTTGCTCACTTGGAACGAAAACTAGAGGAAACCAATCACCGGCGTGGTGCAATGATGATGGCCATTTTCATTTGTGAAACTATGCAACTTGAAGAGTGACTAGTTTGGCGATCTGAAAAAAGATCACATTGTAGTTGTACAGTAGCATCACTGTGCCGAAATGAAAATATCACAGTGCAAACTCTATGCGGTAACGCTTCATAATGAGTGCAGTAAGCTACAAAACAAAGTGAAGCAATATAAATATCGCAGTACAAAACCCATACACAGAAATCGACAACTACTTGTAATGATACCAGTGTCTTCGAAATGTGTAAATAAAAAAAAGCACGCTGGCGCTGCAGCTGGATTAGCATAAATAGAAAGAGGAAAATACTACAATACAAAAATGGGTGCACGCATTACGCCTTTCGTCCAAAAAATCCTCCTGTATGACTCATGCAAGGCAACAATGAAACTTAAACACTAAAACTCAAAATGAAGCAACAATAAGTGCATAAAATGAAAGGGAAGATATAAAACTCAAAGAACAATAAAAAAATAAAATAAACTCAACTCATAAAACAATAAATTACTAAAATGAAATTGAAAAGGTGAAAATAAACAATAAATTAATTCCTTCTTTCTTGTTGCAGGTGCCCAGCTATGACTAGTGCCAGGGAGCGCACATTATCCAGGATGCCCTCCTGAGCCGCTGCCGTCTTCTCTGCCGCGACAGCGAGGCGGGTGGTGGATTGTTCGGTTATCAGCAGGACCTGAAATGAATAATCGTGGTGGAACTGTTCGCACGAGTTGCTGATTACTCGTAACTAGCTCATGCCTGGAAGCTGCTGTTGTCAAGAATTGCAACGTGCACAACAATTCCTGACCTCCCTCGCTGTAGCCACTGTCGTGTCTATCCTCCCAACACATCACATATCCTATGGCGATGCCATCCAAAAGTACCCCCTTTACCCAAACCTTCATCCTACCATCTACCCCTTCCTCCGAGTGACTGACCGCCACGACCAACGATTCCTTGCGGACTTCATCGGCCTCGCGCTGAAGCACGCCGCAAGCGACGCCCTGGACTTAGGGCATCGATGCATTTTTTATCGCAGAATAAAAAAAGTGATTTCTCTCTCTCTATCTGTTGAAGTGCCACTGGCCTGATGGCATCCTTTGGCAGTGTCAAGCGTCATGTGCAAGCTAGGCCCTCTTCGTTTGGACAGACAAAGACCTGTTGGCACTACTCTTGCGTCATCTACTCAAATGCATCTCTTACCACTAAACAGCCCTTTTCAGGGCTAACCAACCTTTTGCCCGGCTGTTGATCGTTGGCAAGACACGATACCGAGCCCTCAATACAACGCATATTTCTTATTTACATCCAAAGTTGGTTTGTTTTCCAGATTCATGATTCACTGATGATAACAGAGCATAAATAATATTTATGTCCTTCACGTAAAATGACACCAACGGATCTACCAACCTGGAGCCTCTCATCGCCCTGTTCGAGGCTGCGGGCGCACTGCGACGACATGCTTGTGAGGGTGTCCACCCGTCGTGGTCGCTGTCCACATGGTGGTCGTACAGGACACTGCCACACTGAAAGCATGCACCATTTTCTACAGTTTCACTGCATTTTATGGTATTCATAAAAAATGGCTATGGCCATGTTATGGCTTATCGGGCTAGTTCAATAATATACGAGAGCTTATTTTCTGTAACAGCTTGAGGACCAATAACTTAGCAGGTTCAGCGGCCGCCCTTCCCGTGCCCGATGCGCCGCGCGGTGGATCCTCTGCCACTGTTGAGTAAACACATTACAAGTTTACGAGTTATGGCGATAATTAAAACACTCATTCCTCTGATGCCTACGTGTCGCTGTGCTCCTCATGCCCACAGCCTCGTCCGTAGCCTCGACGACGACCTCCATGGCGGCAGTGGGACCGTCAGCCTGCTGGAAAGTGTCATAAACGTGTCCCTCCGCTACGTGGCTATTCGTTACACTGGTTATGTTGCAAGTTTTCGTACTACACATCTGCAGGAATATTCTGCAATTATTGAGTACTTAATGATCCCTATGTATTACTATTCTCGTGCACTTGCCTGAAGGCAGTTTATTTCTGTGATGATCAATTAATCCTCCTTTTCCCGAAATCGCAGCCAACTGAGATTCTAGTTGATCCACTTACCTGCTTTTCCATTCTCTCCTACGCTATTTTCCTGTTCACCAACAGTGTCGCGTTCCGCTAAAGGTACCACTTACAGATAATGGCAAACTCTAAGTCGGCACCATTCAGGAACCCATGATATTGCGCTGGCAGTGTGCTTACCTCTTGGTAAGGGAGGTCGGTGACGCCACGGAAGCGGACCATGCCCGTCATCTGGAGCATTCGGCCCCAGAAGCCGGGTGCGCGACCCCCCTCCAGTGCTTCTGAAAATACACACCAATGTCGAAGGACAAATCGCCCAGACCATTCGAAGGTCACTCACCTTTGCCCGTGGGCGATAGCGGTAGCGTCGCGGCGGGCCTCGTAGACCTGCTGCCACTGGTCGGCCGTTTTCACAACGGGCCTTCCGTGTTCAGCGCGTCCGCCAGCTGCTGCCACAGCCTTCACCGGTCAACAAGGATGAAGCCCGGCCCCAGCTCGCTGAATCTTAAAGCCAGCTGGAGATGTTGCTCCATAAAAGCGAGCACCGTCTCCCGCTGGCCCTCGGAAACGCGCGGTCCCTTAGCGGGTGCAGAAGCTGACACGTTTTCCGCCATGGCTCTCCGCAAGCAACGGCTCGATTGAACCAACCACTTCAAAAGTCGCGCCGTTTGAATTTCAAAAGTGGTGGAGACATGCATAAACGCATTGCTTGAAACGGGGTAGTGGCTAGCGCCACCACTGACCGTTTCGCGAAACTATGACACCATCTAGCGCCATTTCAAGACATTAACCGCAATGATATGTTACATTCGTTCCGCATTCCAAACTAAATCTTTGAAAAGCAACACCAACACATTTTGCTACTCAGTCATAATAGTCAAATATTTCTAAACATGTGAGAAACGCTTCTAAATATGTTATACGGTCCCCAAACAGACGTCAAAAGCGTGACGCAGCTTCCACTTCGCTCATTGGCTCTTTGCTTCCTCTCGTCCTCGCGAACATGGCGGACCGCCTATTTCGTGACGTAAAGAACTTACGTTCGATTTTGGAACGCCTACAAGATCGCGCCCAAGATTTCTCCCCTGGCGCGGGCGCGGCGCCAAAACCTGACGTCGTGCGACTGCGTCCTAAATAAGGCCCGTTTATAGTCCGACGTTATGGGCGCGCGGGCCAGCGTCGTTTGCGGCTAGTCACGCTACTCCGGTTGCGCTGCGCCAGCCGAAAGAAACGCCATCTCCTCTATGGGCGTCTTGCGCTGGAGTTTGAGGTATAGCAGCAGCGCCTGGTGGTGGCGAAAAACGTCATCTGGGTAGTACAACGGCCGGGCTCGACTGGCGCGCGCGCTCGCTCCTTACGGCCTTCGCATCGGGGCTAGTTCATGCCTATCGCCGCTGCGTGGAGGGGGGCGCTGCGACCCCACCCTACTTAAAGGGACTTTAACCCCGCTAAGCTGTTCCCAGCCAATCTGTGCAGCGCGCGCAACTCTGGAAGATTGGGTCGGGCGCGCTTCTTACCTCACCGTGCATTCAAGAACAATTCGCCTAATTGTAGAGGAGGTGTAAATGGTTCATCTAGGCTTCTTATAAATGGATGCAGTGTAACCGTATTAATACATCGAGCTTCTTTAAATTCACTGGGGATGCATGCGCCGGGAGAACAGCCGTCCGCCATTAAATGCATTTTGAGGAATGAAAATAAATATTTATTGCTCGTATGTACTTACAATGATTGCCATACTTTAAGGCGAAAACTCTTGCGGAGACAGTAGCTCACAAATGTGTCTTATTCACAATTACAATCTAAAGTGTTTCCTTGGTGGCATGTGTACAGAGGCCGAAGGCTCGTCGTTTTCGTCAGTCAGTTGGTTTAACTGATTTACAAGGAGTATTCTCAGAAACTTCTCGGCAATTAGATTTGCGGATCGTAATGCATGACTTTCGTTAACACGTTCAGGGCAGCTCAAGATGGGAGCGCGTTGTAAATAGGGCTGGACTGCTCTTTCGAGTACTTCGAGTACATTCCTTCGTGGCAGGTGTTCGGAGGATTTATCGAAAAAAAAACGCTGTTATTTATGTATTTATTTATTTATTTATTTATTTTTATTTTATAAATACTGCAATAACCATGCGGTGATTTTAGCAGGGTGGTACAAGCATCATGAATACATTGGTATGTACAGAAAATGCACAGGTTAATAAAAAACTGTAATTTGAATAAATACAAAGCGTACAGGTTGGGCACAAGCAACGTTACACTAAAGAAGTAAAACACTGACACTGCAAACATGGCACAAGCAAAATAATGTCACTGTAAACATGATAAGAAAGAAGTTAATGTTGGCGCAGAGACGATCGTTTTTTAGCTGGTCCACTATTGTGCGCGGAAAAAAAAAGAATACTTAAAAGAGTTGCTGCGTGAGGTAAAAGGAGTTACAGTGAAATTATGTCTTTGCCGAGTAACCTATCCGGAGGAGAATGCTACGATCTTTGTTATGACCATCTTATAATTCCCCTTTATTAGTTGATGCTATCTTGTCCAAAAGCGCTAGAAACTCGGGATAGAAACTCATTGCTTGGGAACTGGTGAAAAGAAACACCGGGTGTTTTCCCGGAAGCAACACTCCAATTGCTAGTAGGTACAGCGTTTGACCGCTTGCGCCACGCTGCGCCGCTCGCGCGTACCGCGTTTCTAGGTGGTTTCTTTCGCCGAGGGCGCTCGAACGAAATCATATGGTTCGCATAAATGCAACCCTTGGAAGCGTGGCTGTATGGCTGACGAGGGAAGAAGGGAAGAAGAAGAAGCCGCTTCGAACGGCCGTGTTCAAAATGTGCTCTGCTGGAAACAGCGCATCGGCTCTAGGCCGAGGATCTCTTGCAACGTCTACCGTTACCGGTAATTACAAGATCGTTCTTCCTCGTTTGCTATCGGGAAACACCGTTCTCAACTCAGTGTTCCTACACGCGGACCTTGCTGGTGGGCCGTACTGCGCCCCGGATTTTCGTGATGCCCTGCTCTCGGTGCTCGATACCAAGGACATTCTCGGAGCAGGCCAGTATCAGATGAGCCATCTGTGGCTC
Source organism: Dermacentor silvarum (assembly GCF_013339745.2). Lineage (NCBI taxonomy): Eukaryota > Metazoa > Arthropoda > Arachnida > Ixodida > Ixodidae > Dermacentor > Dermacentor silvarum. The sequence goes on along the minus strand of NC_051161.1, from coordinate 132,720,308 downwards.
GTCACCTGTGCCAACAGCCTTTCCAAGCAGAAGCTCGTCGATAAAGGTGAGCTGCTAGTCAAAGGACTGAAGTGCCTTGTCATCGACCCAGAAAGCCGGAACATCAAAATGAAGCTACTGTGGCTTCCTCCTCACCTAGAACAGAAGCGTATCGTTGAAGCGTTGGAACCATATGGCATGGTGGAATCCATAACCAGAGAAATGTGGCGTTGCGAAGGCATGGAGAGTTGGCAGATGACGAATCGTGATGTAGAATTCACGCTCAAAGAAGGCCTCTCTACCAGTTCCCTCGCTCATCTTCTGACGATCTTCGGACATCAATGCTTACTATTGATTCCCGGACGACCTCCCTTGTGCCTTCGATGCAACAGAGTAGGGCACATAAGAAGACAGTGCAAAACACCACGCTGCGCGAAGTGCCACCGTTATGGTCATAACGCAGAGGCATGCGTTGGCACGTATGCTGACAGGCTTCGTGGCAGTAAACCGGTGGACGATGACACCATCGTTAACCACCTCATGGATGTATGTGAGGTCGTAGATGCCTCTGGCGAAGCGCCTGCTGAAGACCACCGGGCTGAAGAAGTGCAAATATCGACAGCTGCGGACACAGCTACAGCGAAGGTTACTGAAGAACAAACAGTAACTAACCGTGAAAAGGACGCTTGTGCAACGTGGGCCGAATCACCGCCATTTCGGGACCAGCTTCATCCTGCCGAGGATACTGAAATGACTGAGACATCAAAGAAGCGTCCAGCGCCGGCAGATGATTTGGAGTGCTCTGGGAAAGAGCCAAAGGTCGCCGCGGCTAAGGCGAAGAAACCCCTTCATGGAGCCCCCGTGAGTGCAGATGCCGCTGCAGTTCAAGAAGTTTCTGCAGCTGCGACTCCTCAAAGGGATGGGACAGGCAGAACAAAGGTAGCAAAGCTACGTGTAGGCGCTGCGCCTCAGTAGTGGAATCATGGCGGGCGCCCTTCCCTTAACGTTTGGAACACTGAATGTACGTGGCTTACGTAGTAAGTGACGGCAGGGTCAGTTATTACACTTGTTGCGTAGCCGAGCGTTAGATGTTATTGCAATTCAGGAAACAAAAATTGAATCCGATGACGACACAGCGGCTGCTGTAGCTCCATTTCTTTCGGAGTATGAAGTATGTGTCAGCCACTCGATTGGTGTCTCTGGAGGATGTATGATATTTGTGAGGAAAACGCGGCAATGCAACGTGTTGGGACTGTGCACTGATTGGGAAGGGTGCCTTGTATGGTGTGATGTCAACATAGATAGTCATGTTTGGAGGTTTCTTTGCGTGTATGCGCCAAGTAAGGCACGCGACCGGGAGGACTACTTTCTCTCATTGACCCAGCACTTACGCAATGACCGTGTATTAGTTGTCTTAGGTGACTTTAATTGTGTGTGTAGTGGTCAGGATCGGTCGTCTACAAGGCAACGCCATGATACCAGCGCTGACGTTTTGAATGCCATGACATGTGACTACCAGATTGTTGATGTAGGGGATCATGAAAAGGTCCCTTTTCGCTGCACACATTTTCAAGGTACATCTCATGCAAGGCTTGATCGAATTTATGTATCTTTACCTATCCTCCCTTGACTATACGGCTACTGTGTGCACCCTGTATTCTTCAGTGATCATTGTTTGGTGTCGGTTTGTTTTGGCAACCGGCAGTGTCAAAGTTCGCGAATGAACTGGGATTTATGGAAAATTAACAATCAGTTACTCTTACATAAGCCTTTTCTCAAGCGCGTCCCGGAAATTCTTATTGACGTTTCAAGTCGTAGTTCTTTATCTGTCTTTGCGCAATGGGAGATATTCAAGCAAGAAGTTAAAATGATAGCTATTGAAGAAGCTTCCATATTGTCTTTTGAGAAAAAAGGAAAGTATAAAGAGTTGTGCAAGTTGCTAGATAAGCTACACGAACTTGAATGCCTGCATCCTGGCAAGTACATTGAGGACATTTACAACGTTAAGGCACAAATGCAGACAATGGACACTGAGAGATACAGAGGTGCACTAGTTCGAGCGCGTACTCGTCGGTATTTAGAGCAACAGCCTTGTAGTCGTTCGCTTGGTGATGAGCGTCGGCATGCTCTGTCGAAGCAAGTTCTCGAGATAGAGTATACCGGAGCGATTGTTAATGACCAGGATACAATAATAAAAGCGTTCACGGATCATTACGAGTATATCTTTCAGTCTCATAAAGCAATTAAGAGTGAAGCTGTAACGGAAAACTTTATTTCGTTGCTGCCACAGCTCAGTCAAGAAGAATGCGATGGCATTGATAGAGACATAAGTATCAAGGAAGTGGAAGCAACCATTGCTTCGCTAACTAAAGGAAAAACTCCTTGGCCTGATGGATTGAGTGCGGAATTTTATCAATGTTTCTGCTCTATACTGGCTCCCTTTCTCCTTAAACTGTATGAAGAAGCTTACAGGATTGGATACCTACCTGCCACGCTCTATCAAGGGCACACAGTACTTATCCCAAAAAGCAGTGATGTAACAAAATTGCAGAAAGTTGAGGGATGTCGCCCCATATCACTTTGCAGCGTGGATTACAAAATATTTGCTAAGATATTAGCTAGTCGTCTTCAAGAAGTAATTCGATCATTGGTGGGAGACCATCAAACATGTGGCATTAGAGAAAGATCAATTCAGACAAATATTCACGTTGCACGGTCTGTGCTAGAGTGTGTGCAAGAAAGTGCGGGTCAGGTTGCAATAGTTCAGGTTGATTTGGTAAAAGCATTTGATAAAGTTAATCACTGCTTCTTGTTTAGTGTTTTAGAGCACATAAACATTGGATCTCTTCTTTTTAAAGGCATCTCCATGTGTTATGCTAATGGCACAAGGCTAATAGTTAATGGTTGTCTATCTGAATCTATCCACCTCAGGGCATCAGTAAGACAAGGTTGTCCCTTGTCACCTCTATTATTCGCTTTGTACTTGGAACCGCTTTGTGCATGAATTTTGAAGGATCATACCTTTCATGGGTTCAGATTGTTATCCAATGAGATCCGGGTACTTGCCTATGCAGATGACATAGCCTTTTTCTGTGCTGACAAGAAAAGTGTGGAGACTGCCCTTGCCATAACGCAGCAGTTTTGCTCAGCTTCTGGTGCAACTGTGAACTTTGAGAAGAGTTCCGGATTTTGGTTCGGTCAATGGTGTACAATGCCAACTCACTTCGCAGGTATTCAGTGGAGGCAAGACTTTAGGTACTTAGGTGTACCCCTCTCTCAATATCGCAATAGTAATCCTCACTGGTCAGCGGAAGTTGCAGAAGTACAGCGTAAGGTTAACAACAGGCAGGGGCGGCAGTTGTCCATATTTAGCCGAGCTGAAGCTTGCAATCTGTTTCTAGCAGCTCGACTTATGTATGTCCTGCAGGTATTACACTGCTCGCGACTTAGGTTGCAAGCTTTCCATCGTGTGTTTGCTACCTATGTATGGAGCTCACGTGTTGAGGCCATGCGGCGTGATAACCTTTTTCTTCCTCTTGAGAGTGGTGGTCTTGGCCTAGTTCACCTTTTTGTTAGGCAACTTGTCTCCCGGTTGTTCTTCTTACGTGATGTAAACAGTCCTTTTCCAAGAGAGATGTTACAACTTCGATTAATGAATTACCTTCCAGAAATAGTTCTGTGGTCATCTGTCAGTGACGCACCACCTGCTCCTTGGGGCTTCTTGAAAGAGGTTGTTGAAGGCTTTCACTTTCTTAAAGCTCGCTTTAGCTTGGATTAGATTTTCACTGCATCCCGTAAAGAAATTTCTGCTGCACTGATAGATACATTGTTTCCTGTTCTCCATTATCGTGCGCCTTATTTGGAATGTTGCTACTTAGATGTACTTAAGCGTGTCCGTCGAATGATCATTCCTCCAGGGATCAAAACTTTTTTCTTTAACTTACATTCGGCAACCCTTCCTGTCAAAACCTGGTTAGAAAAAAGGGGCTGTTTCGTGCCGTGGTCTACAAACTGCCGTTTGTGTCCACATGCTGAAACGAGTGATCACTGTTTTGTCGATTGTAGGGATGCCGTGTTCTTCTAGGACATTCTCCAAAGAACACTTAAAAAAGACTTAGACATCACACCATACACAATTCGTTTCTTACCTTTTAAAGATTCCTGTGACCCACCATATGACATGTTCATAGTACTTGGTCTACATAGTCTTTGGCGCAGTAGAATGTGTGACAGGCACGCTGAACCACCGCGAAGCACTCGGTCGTTTTTTCGGGAATCTGCTGCCTACGTTCGAAGTGTGTACGCTGCTCAAGAAACAGCGCTGGACTGGATGCCTTTATTGGACGCGTGCACATGCTTGCCTGACTTTTGAATATGTACCTGTAGCGCCTTGTTTCTTGTGTTGCTGAAGAGTGTGCTCCCATGTAATGAAGAAAAAAGTGGCTGTATGACTGAGTGGCTACGGCGCTCGCTTTGGGATCATGCGTACCCTGGTTCGAATCCCGCCCGGGTTAGAATTTTTTTTCCTAATATCACGCTTTTTTCCCCTGTCTGTTTGCCAGCGTGGTCGTTTGAACACCGGTGCCACGGCGGCAGCCGTGATACCGGGCGCCGACGCGAAGCTGCGGTCGTTGGGGTGTTGCGGAGCGCAGCGTAGCAACACCCCAAATAAAAAAATACTGCTCCAGTCAGGTAGACTGCTCCCTCCCTGATAGTGAGATTATATTTGGATCATCAAAACAGTGATGCGTTTATAATACCACCGATCCCAACAGCAGGCTAGTCACCACCAGCCCAGCGTTTTCTCCGTCAACGCCTCCTCCGTTCCAACGGCGGCGGCTAGAAACATGGTACGCGCGAGCGGCGCAGCGTGGCGCCAGCGGTCAAACGCTGTACCTACTAGCAATTGGAAATACGCTTCCCGGAACGGGACTTGCAATGCGGAAGACAGCAATACACCATCACACAGCAGTTATATACCGATGTGCAATGAATGGCGCCAAGTCTTGGCTGTGGCAGCGCGTACTAAAGGCTGTATGACCGTCTTGAGGAGCCCACAAATTACTGCATACTGAACAACACTGACAGAGCACCGAATAAAATGCGCGGGAAAACGATCATGCGAGCGCGAAGGCAAGCGCATGCACGCGTAGTAAGGGAGGAAGGGTCAGGGTCGCAGCGCCCCTACCGCCGACGGGTGGCGAAACGTGCTGAGAAACTCTCCCATTGTTTCCCCGACGGGTGAGAAGGCCGTAAGAAGCGAGCGCTCGCGCGCCAGTCGAGCCCGGCCGTGGTAGTACCAGCTTGGATAGTATCGAGCCCTGGCTGTGGCGAAGCACGTTTCTAGCCCGCGTTTTGCGTCGATTCGCACTTTTTTCTGCCCTGTTTGAGTGCGAAAAGGCTCGTCACTTCTCACAGACCATGGCGACCAGGCTGCAAGCTGGCCGCAGCCTGTAGTTATACGAAAACGGACTCTCCGTGTGCCGTCATGCTGGAAGCAGAAGACATCGGCGACGCCGATCCGGAGAGACCTAGCTCAGCCGCGAAAAAGCGTCACCGTCGTTACGGCTGCGTCGTGGGCTGCCATGAACAAGAAGGCCTGAATCCCAACATCACGTTCTACCGTTTTCCTTCAAGGCCTCACGAAGTGGAGCGTCGGGCGCGCTGTATAACGGCAGTTCGTCGCGCCGGGTAAGCGAAATGGAAGACAGACATAGCAGCAGGCATGGCTGGTGATTCACGATTCGAGACCCGGCCACAGCGACAGTTAACAATTCGACTGGTGCGAAGTGTTGCGACCAGGTGTGTGCAAATGACCACAAATGGTCGGGCTGATTCGGTGACAATTCACTACCCCCACTACGAGCAGCACAGGTTAGAGAGTTGAATGTGCTCATCCTTGACCTCAAGCCAGCACGTTGAGGCAGCACAGCAAGGTAGTATTGATTACAGCACATCGATTTTCGAGCGCTGTCATTAAAAGCTACATCAAGCGAGCAGCGCACGAGCTCGCGCTAAAGCGCGATTTGCACGTACGTACGTTATTGCGAGCTTATATGCATTGCATCAGTTATTTATCAATTGCTAAAGGGACAGATGGCGGCTACTACAGCGCAGGCATAATTACTTGTCTAGCGGCATGCAGTCCACAAAGATTACAGGAGACCCGCCGTTTCGCGGCATGTCGAAAAACCGCTGCCGTCGCGGCGCTTACGATCGTGCGCTCGAGCAGTTCGTACACCGCGGCATGCTGAAAGACCACTGCCGTCGCGGCGCGTACCGTCGTGCGCTCGAGCAGTTCCGTACACATGTCTGCTTATCGCTGCTGTGAATTCATTTATAGAAAGCATTTCCTCGCGTTTGTGCGCCTGAATCTAGCAGCGTGCAAACCTTACCTGAAGTTCAACTTCGCACGTGCGTGACTCGCTTCACTTGCGATTGACACCGCGCTAAATCTTCGCCGCTTATTTCTTGAACGGCGTACACGTATGCGGCGTTGCATAATTTCTTGCCTTTACGCAGCATGCCACCCATGGAAAAATCTTCGGCGCCCGATATTCGCTGCAAGCCGTGGTACAACACAACTGAAAGTGGCGGGTCCATATTGTAAACGTGCTTCCCGAAGCAGACGACCGAGCTTGGTACTACCCAGTTTCGGATTGAGGGCGCTTTTTAATGATGATGATGATGATGATTTATTGGCATCCCCTTTGAAACGGGGTGGCGACAAATAGTCACCTAGCCTGCTTGATTTAATCAGGTATACTACACATGTTCTTTATGTCGCATTTTTGTATACCTTTTTCAAAAATTTAGCTTGTACCGCTGCCTATGATTTTAAGAGATCAGGTCGTATCCATCTTTTCCCTGCTTTTTTTCCACCAGTACTCTAATCGTCTCTTGCTGATCTCTACGGCTGATCTGTTTATGTTTCCTTCCACTTTAAACCCAAGCGCTTCTGGGAGTTGCACGTTACCTACGGTTCTCGCTGGGTGGATCCCGTCGCATTCCATTAGGATGTGCTGAGTGGTCTCTGGATCTTTACTGCAGCATACACATGTCTCATCTAGTTCCGAATATTTGTTCCGATATTTTTTCGTCCTTAGGCAACCGGCTCGAGCCTCAAATAGCAAGGCACTGCCCTTTGTGTTATCGTACAGATTTTCTCTTCTAATTTCTTTCTTCTCATTCTTGTAAATCTCCATTGTCCTTTTCGTTTCCATTCTTTGCATCCAATTCACGGTCTCTATTTCTCTCACTTTCTTTCTGATGACCCCTGGTTGTCTATTTACAGTTTCGATTATCCTGTACTTGGTTGCCAACTTCCTTGACCTCTTCCTCCATTCTGTGTCCACGCTTTTCATGTAGAGATACTTGTGCACTTTAGCCGCCCATCTATTTTCATCCATGTTCCTGAGCCTTTCTTCAAAACTTATTTTGCTTTGTGCTTCTCTGACTTCAAAAGAGGCCCAACCCATGTCTCCATGCACTGCCTCATTTGTCGTATTACCGTGTGCTCCCAAAGCCAACCGGCCTACTGATCTTTGGTTAACTTCTAAACCCGCCAGTATATCCGATTTTAAGCATATAATGGCATTTGCGAATGTTATCGCTGGCACCATTACTCCTTACTTTACTTTACATTACTTTAGCACCATTGTTGCAGCGGCCCCTGGGCAACGCAAGAGCCCCATACTCCGACGCGCGCGCCGTCGGCTGTTATCTTCGGAGCACGCGCAGAACGATCCGAAGTCCTCGTGCCGCTTTGAACGGCTGTTTGCGACCGTCGGCGAAGCAAGGGCGAAGCGGCGTGGGCGCCCGACGGACCGGTGGTGGTGACGGCGGCGCCGAGCTGTCGTCTGCTCGACGCGCCGTTTGTATCGGTGTTCTGTGCGCGCGCAGCCGTGGCTGCCGTAGTGTTCGGGAGAAGGCGACGGTGGTGCCACCTGGATTTTCAATAAAAAATGCCGCAGCGCAGAGTCATCGCTGGACCCACTCCCCCAATCTAGTGCACTCTAGCAATAGATATAGCCTGCGACAGCGACTCTGGCTACGTCCTTTATAGTGTTTATAGTTCATCCCGCACAATTGCTCTTATCGCCTTCCGCTTGTCGGCTGAGCATAGTACTTGAACTTCTGCGTTGTTTTTTGCCAACTTACGGCGCCTGTATTGCTTGGTGGGCATGTCAAGTGCCTTCTCGGTCGTTGTGGCCTCCGAAAGAAATTTGGTGACGGTTTTTGGCGGGATGCGTATCAACCCGTTGAAGAGCTCTTGTTTTACCCCACGAACCAAAAAGCTGACTCTCTTTCCCTGGATCTTGCCAAGTTCGCGTGGCGAAAAAGACGCTTCATTTCTACCGGGAAGATGGCGATGTTCGTATTTGGAAGCTGCAGAGACTTCTAGGAGAGCTTCGGCCCTTTCCTTACGTACGACGCACCTATAAGTATCAAGAATGTACTACGAAACAGCTCCTATGTTGCCAAAGGGATACGGACACAAAAGTTGGCGGGTGGTTTTTTTTGCGTCGGAACGATTGTTGAAGTGTTGAAAATGACGAATACGACAAGCTGCTTTGAAAAAAAGAACGAGAAACAACTTTTTTTTGCAATTTTCTATTGCACCTTGCCTCCAAGCGGCCACCGGCAGAAGCTGAAATTTGACGTCATACCACCCATCCGCGCACGAGCACGCGACTATAGTCGGCCACAGCCGTCGCAGTGCTTCCGGGGGTGTCGGACCCTTTCAGTGTTTGTTTGACCCCTTTCGGAGATCTTCGCACGTGGTCCGTCTGAAACATTATCCCCGTCGGCGCTCCACGCAGGTAGTGCGTCTTACATGCGCCTTCCCGCGGTCGTCGCTTGGTAATGACGCGTTCGTCGCGGCGGAAGGAAATGACCAGACATTGCTGTTATAACAGCATCGTCGGTCGTGACACACCGTCGCACACGTTTCCCAGAGACGAGAAGGTGCGTAAACTTTGGATACCTGCCTGTCCGCCATCACGCCCCGCCTGGAGACCTCTAAAAAATGACTTCATTTGCGCGGACCACTTCGTCGACGATGATTATGTGACCAGCCCCGCTTTGCTGAAAAGCCTCGGCATGCCGTTCAAAAGGCAACGCCTAAAGCCTGACGCTGTGCCAACGGTCTTCTCACGGAAACGCAAAGCAGGAATGATCAGCGGCGCGTTTCAAAAGAGGAGCCGAAAAGATGTCGGTACTGTTTTCGTCCACATGCAGCCTTCAAGAGCAGTGTTAGGGCGAGGCTGAGGCGAGATGCCCGAGGCTGCGCACGAAGGCAGTAATGTCTTTAAAATTGTTGGCAAAGCATAGTAAAACCACGGCCGCTGGATTAAAAAAAGGCACCTTTTTTTATCCAGCGGCCGTGGTAAAACAATAGAAGGCTAGCGCGCGCGAGCGCGACTCACGAGATCAGTCCTACATGGCAGTGGGGCAGGCACACACACAGCTCTGTTTCTCCACAGGCTAAAATCGGGAAAAACTGGGGAGAACGCCAGACAGGTGCTGCCATCTGTGGGGCGGCTGGCGAAGTGGACGTGAGAGTCGCGGAGGTACTGATACGTCACAGAAGTTGCTCACGCCGACGGCATAAAATACTATGCAGTCGTCCACGCAGTGCTGAAGTTCCCCGCAGCTGCCTCGCATTCGTGCGCTCTTGAAAAAGCAAGTTTACAGAGGAAATGACAAATAATTCTTGCACAAGTGTCTGGTGCAGAGCGAAATCTTCGCGCTACGCTTCGTGAAAACATGACCGGCTCTTCCACAGCCGCCTGCTCTTCTTCGTCGCTTGACGCGGAAGGCTCGTAACCGTAAGCGGTAATATTTCTTGCCAAGTCGGAATGGTCCTATTTTTCAGACGTGTACTCATCGGTAGAGGCACCAGAACTAGAATCCATGCTCGTGATGGCGGCGTCGGCGCGCTTCGAATGACCGCGGCCGGCCGGCTGGCAATCCGACGAGAGTGTCGTGACGTCACGCCTTCTAACTCTCGCGGGTCGGGCGGCGAAAGCGCGCGCTCACAAAAACGCCAAAAATAAAGCCATCGGCTCAAAAATGAGCTAAGTGACTACTACTGTTCGGTGTAATCACACACTGAGGATTCATTTTCCGCATTTTCGTAAGTATTTCATATTTTGTGTTCGTATCCCTTTAAGGTGTACTCTCGATTGTTGTTCCAAGTCCTGCTGGCGTCTTCTAATAAAAAAATAGACGCACCGCAGCTTGCCCTCACCGTTCAAGTTGTTGAACGCAGCAACTTTTTCTTTTGTTGCAAGCTACGTCTCCGAGTCTTCCAACGATGATCGCCGGAACGTCGGTGGCCCCTCTCGTTGCTGCTGCACGATCAGTGCAGGCGACGTTGGAGCTGTCATAGCAGTTGTTGAATTGGTCGTGATGTCCCTGGTCACGGGTAGAAGGCTGTAGGTTGTTGTTGTTTGCCGCTAACTCGCTGCTAAGTGGTGCTGTCTCCATGGCTACGGCTTCCAGAATGTGTCTGGTACAGAACAAAATAGCACCCCCAGTAGATGCCATGTTGTCCGGACGGTGAAGAACAGAGTAGCGGACACTGGGACTCACGAAAATAAGATCCGAGGACACCTAAGTACTTTTCATGAGTTGTGAATGCGAAAGCGTTAATGTTCAGTTGAACGCCCCTGAGTGGTCCGTCGAGTAAGGGACTCGCCGCGAGCAAGCTAGCGCATTGAGGCGTTTGGCCAACGCCTCGTAGATAGCACAAGGCCGCTGCACTTCGATCCGTGACGTTATGTTATCTTGCCCGACAGCCATAGAATCTAAGGGGGGTACTAAGCCACGGTGATTCTGACGTCACCGCTTTCGTCACGCCGGGCTTGGCAATGGAAATTTTGGTCCATGTAGCATGATTACATAAAGCAGAGTGAACATGTCTGCTATCCAGAAGGCGCCGGTTTAGCCCTATGGGTAACACACTCGGCTTCTGAGCGTGTGGTCGTAGGTTCAAGACTGACTACCGCCAACGTTTTTCTTTTCGAATATACTCTGTGTTCGTATACATGAATTCCTTTATGGCGATTACCGAGGCGGAGTTAGAACGCGGGCGAGAGCTTGTGCGGGCAAGGAGCGCGCGGATAACACAGGCTTCCGAGAGCGATGGTAAAGTGGCATCGCGGCGATGCCCTTTCCCCTCACGCCTAAAGCCCCTTGATAATTATGAAGTACCGCCACTCTTTGTACTCTGCCGCCGGCGCGCGACTTCCTCGCCCATCGCGAGTCCCCTCCGCGGCAGACGGTCTTGCGCCCGTTTTCCTGCAGGATAATTTATCTCCTTGCCGTTGCCCTTGGAAACGAGCGGAGCTTGCGTTTTCCTTGTTTTGCTTTTTCGTTCGCACCATTTTGTACCTTAGCTCGGTTGGCTCGGCGTATAGACGGTTTCATGCTTGCGATAACAGCAGCGAGCGCGCCGCCCCCAAGAAACTTCCGGTCACGTGCCTTATAAGTCTTCTATGTTTTAACGCATGGTTGCTTCTTTGCCAGATACACTTAGCCGCTACGTCAGAGGGCAAAACCGGAAGCCGTGCAGGGCCTATGTTTGTAAACAGTGAAACGGTCTATAGAGAACGTCGCACGCTAACATTGCACGCTGTTTCGTGCACTGTCTATTAGGGCTATGCCGTGCTGCTGCGCATATAAACTGCAGCAAGAAGCGTAGTGATGGTTATGCAGTTTTTACGATACCGCAAGGAAAGCGTGATGGCTTGCGCAAGAAGCAGTGCCTGCACAACATTGGCCGAAAGAACTTTGTTCTGACAAGGAACAGTATTGTTTGCGAGGTAAGGCGCCTTATTGCTCGTAACAAAACATCCCCTAATGCTGCATTTTTTTTCAAATTTTCCGGCCTGCTCAATAGCCATTTTGTAGCGGAAATTTGTACGTTGCATAAAAATGGGGTTCTCCTCAGAATGCTGAATATTCTGCTGGGACTCCATCACCTCTAACGTCGTCAACTCTTTTTCAATCGGAAATGCAGCAATATAGATTCTGCTTTCCAGTGAACAAATATGCCCGAAGATACAGCTTCTCCATCGCATTTCTCGTGATTGTTAGGATATGTTGCCTGTTTTACTGGAAATCGGAATAGCAGCTTGTAGTGGAGCTATTTACAGCGTCGATGTGATTGTAATGTCAGTCACTCAAATACAATGATTGTAGGGTCTGAAAAAAATTTGTGGGAAGTATACCCGTGGTATTGAAGGTGATGAGCACCAGCTAGCCCACATTTTAAGGCGAGACCCTTAGTTGAACATGTTTCAAGGTGATCATTTGAGGTAAAGAAAATAACGTGACCTAATGAAGGCCAGAAGCGAGCCAAATCATGTCCAGCCGTGTATAATAGATTGTTAATGATTAGTAAAGTAAATTAATGACTGATTAATGATTGGCATAAGGTGGTTTAGGGTCGATTAAGGTGGAATAAGGTAAAATGAGGAGGGCTAGGGTCGATTAAGTGGGAATGGGCGGTTTAGGGTGGATCAAGATGTAATAAGGATTAGGGTGGATTAACTTTGATTAACGTGCATGAAGGAGGATTAAGATGAATTAAGGTCGATAAAAACGTATTGAGGAGGACTATAGTGGATTACAATCGAATAAGGTGGATTAAGGGGATTAAGGTCTATTAAGGTGTATTAAGGAGGATTAGGGTGCATTGAGGTGCATTGAGGTGGATTAAGGTCTATTAAGGTGTAATAAGGAGGATTAGAGTGGATTCAAGTCGAATAAGGTGCGTGGACATGGATTAGTGTGGATTGAGGTGAAAACAGTAGATTTTACAAGACTCGCATTCGCGTCTCTTAGGCGATAGCTAAGGACATCTGGTAATCTTTTTCAATTCTTGAATTGCCTTTGAACTGGGCTGCCCTACACGCGTGAGTGGGTGACGATTATTATTTGGTTTTCTCACGGATACAGGCAATGGGCAGGAGGCGATCGCGCACCCTTGCTGTTGACTTCTAGACGGTGGCCGGGAATCTTCGCTTTAATAGCGAATGCATTAAATCACCTTTCTTCGGTTTTGTTCTGTGGGTAAACCTTTTCCATCTATGTAACACAAGCCGATGTTATTGTATCAATGCGCTTTGATTACGAAGGTTGAGCAATAAATAGTGATTATGGTTATGATGTAGCAATGCTGGGAATATTATGTGGGCAATACTGTTTAGCACTGCAGCGTATTAGCCACTTGTACTTCTATAAAATACGTTTTATTCATCCTGCCTGAGTGATTAACTGTTCGATAAGTGTTCTAGCTACATTTCACTGAAGACCAATTTGAGCCGCGCATATTACAAGAACTTGGAAAAAGAAGCTGAAGCACAACGCAGTGCCAACAATTTTCTCCCACCGAGCTGTAGTGAAGCACAGGAAGCCCCCTCGACAGCGGCATGAACCTCGAACTGACCGTAGTAAGTGATGGCTGCTGCATGCTCCTTGTCCCGCCTCTAATAATTTCAGCAATAATGATATCGGTCGATTAACGACGCAGCCAACGGCACTATGATCCTTTATGCAGAGCCCGTTGCCACCGCATGCTTGCCCGCAATCTACAATGCATCGGCAATAGGGCCCCCCGCTAATCAAAATCACAATTTTAACTATCCTACTACATATTTCAACGGTATGTCGGTGTGAAATATCAGAATACCTAATCCAGAGGCGTTTCTTTTGCCTAAAAATATAGAATGACTTCTCCGATAGGTATACCGAGTGTTTTTTTTTAATCTTCATTGACACCGACGCCTGAAGAATAATCTGTAAATACCTTTCCTCAGCTTCTGTTATTGTGGGCGATAAGTGGTTGTCGGCATCGCTTCATCGCCCTGAAATTGCGCAACCGTCTTATTCAATGCAGAAACCAAAGCGCAAGAGCTACTTTGACATTGAGACAAACACATGGACGGACGATGCACTCACCAGTAATTTATTATAAGAGGGCACGCTGAATATAATACCTTCGGTGCACATGCGCGCACGTGCAAGAAAAAACTGCCATACATAGAGCGATTTGCCACAAGATATACTAGATCAGGTGCACAAAGTAAAGCAGCGTATCCTGTGGCAGAAAAAATAACTGGAGTATAGAACTCGCCTCAAAGCTCTTCTTCTTCTTTCTGGGGTTTTACGTGCCAAAACCAGTTCTGATGATGAGGCACGCCGTAGTGGAGGGCTCCGGATAAATTTTGACCACCTGGGGTTCTTTAAAGTGCACTACAACGCAAGCACGCGGGCGTTTTTGCATTTCGCCTCCATCGAAATGCGGCCGCCGCGGCCGGGATTCGATCCCGCGATCTCGTGCTCAGTAGCGCAATGCCTTAGCTGACTGAGCCACCCCGGCGGGTGCCTCAAAGCTCCTATTACATCAGTGTGTCATTCATACAGCTTTAAGATGAAACCAACCTCCTCATAAACGTTTCCTTAAGCATTCTCCATGGTGTTGTCACCATTTTTCAAAATTTTCTACGTCACTGGGGCGCGCAACTGGCCCAAAGTCATGCGCCTCCATCGAATTCTGCGGCCCGTCCGCGGGAATCAGGCACAATAGTGTGCTGTGCGCAGCGCGCGCAGCCGGCGGCGAGGAGAATCCAGGAGGAAAGCGTGGCGGGGAGGAGAGTGTCGCTGCTTTCAAATTATCAAGGGTCTTTACGCACGCCACACGGAGTGCGCCATTGCGGCAGCAGGTGTGCCCACTCGCCTGCTCTGCTCCGTCGAGCAGTGTTGCCAGGTCCGACGAGGCGGCGTAGCCGAAAGCTAGAGACGTTGTAGCCCAATTGTAGCCAAACACAAAAAGTGCAAGAAAATTTCGTTGCCAAATATAGCCATTTTTATTTGCAGTTTTACTTGTGTATACATTTTCGCATTCCACTACGGCAATCCTTTTTTGCACAACCCGTCGTAACAAAATGTCCGTGCCGCCGTGATGGTCGGCCCTTCACATCAACAACAGCGACATCATCTTTGCACAAAACACTTTTTCGTTGGTGTCGGAAGCTTTTAAGTTCCAGAGAATCGCTGCAGAGGGCGAAATCAGTGCTTTTATTTTATGACAGATAGTACTAAGTTATTATTTTTAGTTATTTACAGTAATACTAACTACGAACTCTGCTTTTTAACTGTCGTGAACGCAAAATATTGTTTAGCATCATCGATCTGGCGTCATCTCTGCCTACGGCGTAGAGTTCAGCTGTACAGCGATCTGCGACGGCGACATGCTCACGGCTTCTTTTTTGATTAGCTAAAACAAGTCTTTCGTGCTATGATATCTAGTGTTATTTGTCTCATCGTCCTATCTTGTTTTCTCGTTTTTTTTAATTAGCTTGGCCCGGCTTAGCTGGTACATGCTCTATATACTGTCCATTTACATCAACCTGGCCGCCGTCTTAGGTCTCTAGCACGGCAAGAACATGCGTTAAAATAAATTTACAGACAACAGATGCCACTCACTGTCTGAATCGGTGTAAGCGAAGCTTTAAAACATTACTGCGCAAAACGGCACATCAGTGTAAGTAGCGCGCAGTCGTTTTCAGCGACGAGCACGTCCCGAACGTAACTCGCTCAAAATGGTAAAAGCCACGACTGCGCACAAAGGGCAAAAGTAAACAACAAATTGATAACAGTGGTTATGCTGTGAAAACCGGTTACTGTAAAGAACATGTTGATGAGCTTATAAAGTTTTAGAATAGGGCCCCCCAAAGTTTTGGGCCCCAAACAGCTTGGCGGGTGTTAGTGTTGGGGCATGCAGGAGTGAAGAGTTTTTAGAATAGCCGTTTCGCGTCTGCGGATAGCGTGTAGCACTTGCAGCGTCACTACGGCGTCAAAGGAAAGCTATTATAAATATTAAAATGAAATATACAATTTGATGATAAGAAGAGTAATTTAGATTTCCGGGCTTCTGCGCCTAATTACAATTTATAACTTATTATATTAGCACCAAGCAACTTGTTGTGCTTAGTTTAGTCAAGTCAATCCGTGATAGGCCTACGGGCCACGAAATCGACAATTGAATTCGGAATCAGTAGCGTCTAATGAATCTATCTTCATTACACATGTTAGTTGAAAGAAAGCGATAACCGCAATCACTTGTCCTAGCTTACGAACTTCACGCGTTACCACGAATCGAGCCCAGTTAATTTGGTGCTAGGTTAGAGCCGTCGCTTCGATGGGCGCCGTCATGCTTTTTTGACGAAAGCATTTGGGGCAGCTTTTGGGGCTCCCGCTAAATTGATGAAATAGCGTGCCCGACGCCAAACCCAATCACAGTTTGCGTCATGCGCATGCACACTGGCTTCGATGCTATTTCTTTGGGGCCCCAAAACGTTTGAGGCCCCTATTCTAAAACTCTCTAATAATTGCTCCGGTTTTACGTGCCAAAACCACGATATGATAGGGAGGCATGACGCAGTGGCGGACTCCAGATTAATTTTGACCACCTCAGGTTCTTTAACGTACACCTAAATCTAAGTATACCGGTGTTCCTGCATTTCGTCTTCATCGAAATGCGGCCGCCGTGACCGGGAAGCAAACCCGCGTCCTCGAGCCAGCAGCGCGACACCTCACAAGCTAAGGTAACACGGTGGGTGAAGTTCATGTGACGTGGTGCACTGATGTCATCGTGGCAAACATGTTTCGATATTAGCAGAATGAGTATCTGTATCCGTGACGTTACGGGCAAACCATCTAAAAGTAAAAGCACCAGAACCGACCTTTGACTCGGGGTCTTGCTCCCATTCCTTTTTATACGTTCTCGCATACTTGGCCCACTTCCCCATATTTGGATTCTCCTCTCTGAGGAGGATCCGATCTTACGTCCAACCTATCGAAATGAATCGATCGAATGTAAGCACGAACAAAAATTATCTAGCAGGAGAAGGAAAATGGCAGTAAAGCTTCGCGCGAGAGACATGTAGTAGGTCGAAAGCTGCGCCTGGCGCGATACTTCACCCAGAATACATGGCCATGAACACACTGGAGCGTGTCATCCACCCGTGCTTCCCTTCTTTCATGTCGGCGCCACGATCGCCCGACGGCCCCGACCCTATGCCATTGCTCTCCCAGTACAGTGTACTGTGAAAAACCCACTACTCCCAGGTTCACCCCGATGCCCGGGGATCGGGTGCAGAACGGTCAAGCGGTGTGTAAATTTAAGTGCATCAAAGATCAAAGCCACCGGCTCAGACAATGGAGCAAAGGGGGAAAGGAAGGGGGAGGGGGTCATTTCGCGCACGCACACATGCACAGCCACGTGGCCGGCTCAGCCAGCTAAAACATAGCCTTTGAGATTTGCTTCTACCCGATGAGAGCCACCTCTGGAGCGTGAATTAGGCGCCACTTATAGCCCAAACAAAGCCAAGTCGCAGATTTTCAGTAGCCCAAATATAGCCACATAGCCAACTAGTCCACGTCGACGCCAAAATTTTTTTCCTGTAGCCCAATTTGGCTATAAATAGCCAAACCTGGCAACACTGCGGTCGAGGCGCGCACGTTACGTGGCGTCGCAGCCAATGGACCTTTCGATGCTACAGACGCCGGCTTTTTCTTTCAGTGGGCCATTGATGCTTTCGCATCAATAACTATTTAGTGGCCTGTCTTCTGCTCAAAAAACAAGTGACACTCAAAGTACGATAACTATCGTCAAAATCTGATATTCAGGTGACACGTGTCGGCTCGTCAAAGGTTCCAGTGTATTCGCTAGTTTTCGCTTACCTTCCAGAGTGTACAACAGTACTCACACCATGCTTACATCCTTAATATACAACGTTCGGCGACAGCACAGACACCGGATAGAATCAAAGATTACATTTGAAAAAGTTCCGGTACATGCAGGTGCGTCATGCGGTGAGCAATAACTTTACGTTTTAGCCGGTGAAATGTGGTCCACGGAAAAGGTAAAAAGAAGTAAGCGTGTTACTATGGCTACGGCGGCAGGCAATAAGTTGAGCCCGTGACATCGTGTTCAGCAGCAGAACGCCATCTCCAATGAGATACCGTAATTAGAGTTAGTGACGCCTTTGTATTTCTTAGAAACAGCATCTGTGTTCCCTCTATTGCACCTGAGGTTAATTGCTTAATAGTTTATCGCATAAAACGAAGTCCTAAGTACACTTCATATGTCCACAGCACAACGTTTTGAAAAAGAGGCCGTGAGGAGCCGAACACTGCAGCCTATACATCACTATTCATTGTTTTCTGTTGTACTCGGAACAATATGACGCAACATGTATTTGCACAAAACAGGCAATTGACGACAGTAGATAATACTGAAAAAATTTTCATCGATATTGGGGATATTTTTTTATATATTTGCACGAGAAAAGTGAAATGTTGGCTGTTTTCCCATTTTGAAAATTTTGCCGGTAAAAGAAAATTACGGGTTTATAAGAACTTTCAAAAACACTTTGATGCGGGTTTACCATATAACATTATATGCATACAACATTTCTAAATAAGCACGCGCTAGAAAGACACAATACCTTCTTTTCAAAAAAAGGCCTATTTTTCTGTCTGTTATTCAAAACTTATACCCCTGTCAAGCGGGCAAGTGCACTTACGGAGAGTGCACTTCGGGACCTTGAGTGACGCTTTAGGCTACGCGGTTCTAAACGGGAAAACAGAGCGCACTTTCAGTAAAAAAAATGACGACAGACTACGACCGCGTTTTGTGAAGATGTAGATAAAAAAGCAAATTACTTCTAAAGAGTGGTTGTCTTACGTTGTAGTATTAATGAAAACAAACTTAATCTATGTTTTTTCAACAAAAAACGAAAAGATTTTTTTATTATAACAGCGTGGAAAGTCAATGCCGGCCAAGAAAAATACCTAGCCAATCCAGAACGACATAGCGGCGTTTGACGAGGCGGCATTTGATCCTGCTAGAACAGAATATGAACACGTTTTAGGCTATTATCTGTGCGCAAGAGCTGTTGAACCAGTAAAATGAACTTCTCTGTCCTTTTTTTATGCATTACGTTTTGTACCATTCAAACCGCTGGCGACGAGGCTACGCACTCGGCCAGCAAAATGCGTTCCGTGAACGCACTTCGACCAGAGTACATTCTTCTGTGAGTGACACTCCACTTGCGACGTTTAGATTTGGCAAAGTGCACTTAAACCGAGTGACACTCTCCGTAAGTGCACTTAACTTGACCCCTTGACAGGGGTATTAGTTTGGCATTTCTTGTTTGTGTTATGAGCTTGGGCAGAGAATGGAATGTATTTAGTTTTATTAAACAATTTTGTTCAAAATATCTCTAAAAAGTGTGATAGCATAAGAAATTGCACGCTGCAGATGTTCCGTGAAATTGCGTAAGCCTATTTTACACTTCGTCTTAGTTAAAAATTTTCACGCTGCGCCAATGCTTCAGCTGAAGAAGTTCTCTTCGTTTCCAGTGTGTGGAAGGATTTTTCTATGTCATATAAAATTTTCTATGGAATCAAAAAAGAGTCATGACCTCACTGTAACTGTACTTTTCTGAACACACCGTTCTAAGCAACTATTTCCAATTTAGTCACACGGAGCATGTATCTTTCGTACAACTCCCCAACTTAGGAACACGCGTTTTTTTTTCTTGCATTTGCTATATAATGTTTCGGACAACAACTTGTTCTCAAAAGATTCACATTTGTTAAACATATATATCTTGTAGAGTTTCTTTTTTTGTTTACTGAGAGACAGGAAAAAAATAGATTCACCGAAAAAAACGTTTCCGCAATGGTGAGTATGCATTTATGACTTTCGGCTGCTTCGCATTACACTGAGACTAAAATCCCTAGCCGTGCCCTTTGTATTTGTATGCAATCTGATGCGGAATAAAGAAGCCGCTGCGATAAAGTCGTAATTATTTACGAAAGGACAAAACATAAACTGTATTTGTTATAGGCTTTGCTATCAGGCAAATGATGTGCGATATCGTTGGGATTGCTGGGCTTATCCTGGATAGAAAGTTCAAATATCTGCGAATAGAATTGATTATTATGGCACCAACATGGGTCCGACGTGCGAAAGTTCAACAAAAATTGAATTGGTGGTATAAAAATTAATAATGTTCTCTTACCGTGAGAAAAATATATATGGCACATGTTGTCAAGGATATTGTGGCGTTGAATCGTAGACGAATGTACTGCAGAAGAAACAAAACAGCTGTATCAAATTGCAAAATACGAAAGCTCTTTACCTTAAAGCAGGTATTCTTTTTACCGTCAACTTCCTCCGGAAAGTAAACCTATCAATCTCTTCCTAGATGAAATACACATTCAGAAATATAAAAAAATTGACGCCCAAGGATAGTCGTCTCTAGCTCAAGCGGCTGTGCATCGTGCCGTCACTGTGGAAGACCTGGTTTCGACTTCCACCGATGGCAACGTTTTTTTTTTCATTTATAAGTTTCTTTTTATGCCGTGCAATTAAAATAGATAATTGAAGCCTACCTTAATTGTCTGTTTGCTTCATATGCTTGTGAACAACAGTTAGTAAACGTGCTAATGAAAGGGTTCTATAGACGTCTTACACCATGTCGTACGCACACTAGTTACGAGTCGGCCCTTCCTGTGCGTTCATCATTCCTTGCCTAATGGCCGGTAGCGCTGCCTCAGCGGTGGTTCCATTCATGGTAAGTGCGTCCGTTATCCCATTTGCGGATATTGCACAAACGCTGCAGTGATTAGGTTTATGTGCACGTTAATGAACACCAGGTGGCCGAAACAAACAGGTTACTACCTGTCTCCCCACTCTTCAGATTCATCGTCGTAGACGAAGATGAAGTTTCTGCGAACCAGAACGCTGCTTCTCTAGCTGTGCTGTTTTCGCCTGATTTCTCTGTAGATCTCCTGGTAGCCATCATGGATTGTTGCACGGATGCAAGCTGACGTCCGCGCGCCTCTGCTGGGGATGGCGACTTCAGCGGCAGCTGCGTCTAAGAAGTGGACCGGCCTCGAGAGCGACACCGACAGCGACGATACCAATGTCTACTCGCTCAGCAGTGAGAATTCTCCGATGACGACTTTCAGCTTGTGAGGAGCCGTAAGGCCAAACGAAGAAACACCAGGGCTTACCTGTGTTCAAGCACGTCGATTGCAGGACCAACTCGGAATAGCGCAGTCAGTACAATTCTATTTATACCAGAACTCGCTACCAACAACCTGAGGCAACTCAACAGGCAGTCTGTCTCTGTGCTTCTGGAAGCGGTGGCGCCAAATGAAGTCACGGATGTCAGAGTCAACACACGAAAAAATGTCTTGGCTATTGACGTTGTACATGAGACGGCACGGATCACTTTGAGCAAACTTACGGAACTTGGCGACATGAAGGTCCGCTCGTGCATTCCTCTGGACAGTGATACCACTACTGGTGTCATAAGCGACGTGGACGTCTCAATCTCCAGCGCCGACTTGCCGAGTTTAATTAAGCCAGCCGTTGACGGCTGCGCCATCACTCATGTGTCTCGACTCGGCACATCCCGCTGTGTGAAGGTGGTTTTCAAGGGCCAATCTTTTCCCTCACACGTCAAGCTGGGCCACTTAAGACACCCCGTGCATCCATTTATCCAAAGACCACTCCAATGCCGCAACTGTCTGAGGCTGGGACACCTGAGCGTTGTGTCCGAGAACACGAGAGTTTGCTCGCGTTGCGCACAGCCACACTATGCAGACTCCTGTGCAGCCACCGTGCTCGAATGCCCCAATTGTATTGGGTCTCATGATGATACCTCAAAGGACTGCCCTAAAATGAGGAAAGAAAGAGCGGTCTTGAAGCAGATGGCAAGAGACCGTTCGTCTCGTCGGGAAGCTGTTGCGACCATTAGAAAGCGACTCTCCCAACGCCGTCGGTCTTCAAAGAACAAAGATTCCTCTATGAAGAGCGCGGCTTATCCGACAACTCCTCCACCTGTGCCCCCTAGGCCTGGCGGAGTCGAGTCTAACTGGGACAAAGTCGTGCCGGAGAACACTAATACTGAAGCCTGGCCCACGCTACCAAAGCTACAGTCGCCGCCACAGCAGAAGCCACAACCGAAGCCACAGCGAATACCCCAGCTGAAGCCCCAGCCAAAGCCACAGCAGAAGCCACAACCTAAGCCACAGCGAATACCCCAGCTGAAGCCACAGCCGAAGCCACAGCTATGGCGGCAGCGGATGCCACAGGCGATGCCACAGCCGACGCCACAGTTGAAGCCACCGCCGAGGCCACAGCCGGAGCCACAGCCGATGCCACAGCCGGCACCACAGTCACATCAAAGGATACAGTGCACCGCGGTAGAGTCCACAATGCCGACTCCCGATAAATTGCCCCAAGAAGACCGGCAAGTGGTTGTGATGCTTCGGTTCCTTGTAAGTACCCTTCGTACACTCTTAAGCAAGCTGCATACTCCGGCAGCGCGAAGTGCAGTGCAAGTACTGGATGCTCTTAATCCAGTGCTTGCAAGTCTCGAGTAAGCCCTCGGGTTCACCCGCAGCTTCCTATTTACTCAACGACCACTGGCCCTTGGTTCATTTCAGATGTCTACAACACACATCACGAGCTATGGGACTTGACTTTGGTGTCATGGTGCTTCGCTGCACAAACAATGCTCACTCTTTTCCTCTTTTTATTCCCCATTCCCTTACCCCTTGTGTAGGGTAGCAAACCGGACGTTCGTCTGGTTGACCTCCCTGCCTTTCCTCTCTTCGCTTTCTCTCTCTCTCTCGTAGCCTGCACATTTCCTTGGAACGCTACCTCTCATAATTTGATTGATGTAATTTATTTCCCACCACGATGCCTAGAAACGCCAAGGGACAGCATTCAGTTTATAGGTTTCTTCCTCTAGAGACCGCCCGCACCGACAACGACACCCCGTGATCTCACCCTAGGCACTCGTTAAAACTAAAACACCAAGAATGACAAGGCCGCTTTTGAGAATAATTGGTCCGCCTATCAAAACGTACGCCATTCCGTCCGAGGCACTTTATCCCTGTTTAAGCAGATTTTGATACAGAGTCAAATTTTATCCTAACTAGCACGGAAGAAAAATAGTTCTTGTGCATACGACATGCTTTACCAAATACTCACTAGGAACTTACCACCGTCCTTCGAATGAAAAGTTTACCATCATTGCATTCTACCGGTGCTAATATATGGTACCTAAAGTTAAAGTTCACGAAGAAGCTCGATACAAAGTTAAGGACAGCGCATAGAACGATGGAACGAAACAAATTGCGGCATAACGCATCTCACGATGACTGTCAACAGTAATGCGTTAGCATTTAATCAATATAGTGACCTAACGCACTGTCACCGCCGAAACTAGTTATGTATGAGGTCGGTACTGTAGCGGCAGTCCTCCTTGGCGCTTCCCAAGAACGCTCGGCGCCATCTACCGCCGCCGCCGCGAAGACTATGCGTGGCCTCCGAAATTCATGGTTCGCCGGTGCGTGTGAAGACAGAACAAAGCGTCATGCGTCCACCTGGCTCTACTCTCGTATTTGATTCCGGACCCACTGCACCATCTAGTGTCACTGCCAAGAAGCCTGCACGTGTCAACAGAAACTAGAAGCGTGGCGCGCTGGTGCCTACGAACACTGGGAATCATTCCATTGCTTGCCATAAAAGGGGCACGTACCCAGTGACCAAAGATAGCAAGAAGTTAATTAAAGAGCGGCACATACCCAATGCATTCATGGCGCTGCTAGCTAAATTTTTAGCGTGAAAGACCTTCATTGAAAACTGGACATAGGCGATGCGTTTGTGGCGCAGCCTATTAAAGCGTCAGGTTGCTGTTCTTGCGGAACCTCGGTGACGTAGATTCCATTGCAAAATGACAAAATTTCCAGGTGCAAGTTGGAATGGGCTAGGCGCTAGCCATGGGCAATAGATTGCTGGGAGAGGCCTTCGTCCTGCAGTGGGCAAAGAAAAAGAAGATATGGTTGATCCCTCTTTCAAAGGAATCTGTAGAACACGAAAGTGAAACGTGTCTTTACAGAAGCTGTTGCATGTTTGCTTCGTGAACTCATCGTCCTCTGCAGCGAAAGGCGCACGATTTGCGGGTCGGTGACCGTGTTGTTGGTTTGGCTGGTGAGCGGCGTCCTGCTGCCGAGTTGCTTCAGCGAAGGTACGAGCATTCTGCTCTGGCTCCGTAGTGTCTTGGGAAGTCAGTTTAGTTTCGACGCACCCAGCATCAGGAATGCGAGTGGCAGAGTTCGCAGCGTGCGCCGCTAACGCGCAAAGCCATTCTGCTTCACGCTGGCGTGTAGCTTACCGGACCAATGCGAGATTCGCACGTCTACACCGTTGCCTTTCAGCACCGCTTAGCACAGCAGTTTTCTGAGTTGATGCCATCGCACGCGAAGCAGTAGGTGGCGTGTAGGAACTGCTGATGGATGCTGAAGCTGAACTCCGTAGACGACGAGGCGTCAGAGGCTAAGCGGACGGGAAAGACAAACCATGTGCGGAAACCTCAACAGAAGGCCTACACCGGCCACACCGCACCATATATATATATATATATATATATATATATATATATATATATATTGCTCTGAGATTGTTCCTGTCTCTCCGACTTTGCCCCCTGCATCGCTCCCAGTGACATATTTCACGTCCGCAGACGGAAAGCTAACCACCCTCCTTCTAACGACAATGTCGCGATGGCGCTTCTACCACCGGGGGTGGTGCTATGAGAGCGACATTCTGCCTGGGGCAGACGACAAAGAATATGGTTCTGTTGGGTGCTGGTGGCTGTCCACCATATTGTCTACTGTGTCTCTCACGTAGTGTAAATACCGTGTATATATTCCCACCTTGTGTCTTTTTACGTAACATATTTTAATACTACGTGAGACACAGTAGCCAAGATGGTGGACAGACCGCCTGTTTTGTCGTCTGACCCAGGCAGAATGTCTCTCTCGTAGCAATGTTGTGGGCGCTTATTACGCACATCTTCCTCATCTGTATATTATCATCATCATAATCCTCCCACTTTTGCATATTCTCCTCTTCGCCTGTATATCTGATCATCATCATCGCGTATGTGCTGCGCTGGTTCACTGACGAGCTCCCGCATCTAATAAACGTCGTCCCAACCGAGACGTCACATGTGGTGGAGTGTTCTCTTCGGTCCTACGTCCTCTGGCTGTCCGGTCGGCCTCCTAGAGCTTCATTCAGGTCGTTGCTTGCGCCCACCGTCAGCCGACATGCCGCAGGATGTGCAGCCTTGTGCCCCTGTTGCCACTCCTTCCTTTATCTTCAACAGTCCCAGCGTGACCCGCATCTATTCGCTGGTTTTCGCGGAGAGGACGTGGAAGACTGGCTGGATGATTATGAATCGGTCGGTTCCGCCAATCAATGGGATGATGTCCTTAAACTCCGCCATGTCTTCTTCTATCTGTCTGGTGTGGCGAAGACGTGGTTCTTTAACAACGATATCGACTTGACCGACTGTACTTGCTTAAAGCACCAGCTTCGCGAAATATTCGGCACACCGGCCATTCGGTCCACTCTCTCCAAGAAAAGCCTCGATGCTCGCAAACAACACCTGGGCGAGTCCTACACCTCGTACATCGAGGATGTCCTTGCACCCTGCCGACGTGTGAATTCTTAAATGTCGGAGTCGCACATAGTACGCCACATTCTGAAATGCATTGGAACTCTCGCCTTCAATGCCCTCGCCACCAAGAATCCGGCTGCCGTCGTCGTCACCACTTGTCAGCACCTCGATGAGCTCGAGTCTGTCCGCCTACATCCCGACATTGATGATACCCATTCTACGGGGGACCACGATCTACGTACACTGATACACACGCTCACACGCGAAGAGTTGCAATCGATGGGCTTATCCTTGCATCCGACGTGTCCCAGCCAGCCTTTTGGTGCGTCATTGAGTGACGTTATCAGAGAAGAACTGGCGTCCTTGACTTGCGCTGTTCCAGTACAAGCCCCTGTCCCTCACGCAGTACCGACTACCGCACTACCAAGATACGCGCAAGTTCCTGCCAAGCCTCTCAGCCACGCCACTTGTCCGTTGCCACTACCAATTTACGCGTCGGTTGCTACTGCGCCCACGGTTAACTTCCCGCATCTCCGCCAGAGCCTTCATCGGCCCATCTGACCTCACTGTCACCCGGTACACCCAACAACCCCTACTACCCACCTTGGCGTCCGTCTCCTACGTGCTATTATTGCGGTTATCCCGGTCACATATGGCGTTTTTGCCGCAAGCGCCAGCAAGACGAGCGTCGGGGCTACGATATGTGCGTGCGCGCTTTTCATAGTGTGGCCTCTTACCAAGGGCGGTGTTAGTCTTCACCTCCGCAGCGCTCTCCATCTCCGCCCGCATCACCTGAAGCACGAGGCGCTTACCGTTAAGCCAGACGCCGTCCCCCTTCACCCTTCCGCTTCTCGTCGTCACCACTTCGGCGTGACTCACCTCTACCGTTCGCTCGGAAAACTAATCGATGCAGTTTCCGGGAGGAAAACTGCACACACAAACAAGGCTGAAATTCCTCCAGCGCGCCCATCCTATATGATTCCTATGTATGTCGAAGGGTGCCCGTGGATGCTTTAGTGGATACTGCTGCGGCTTTTTCTATTATGAATGCTCATTTGTGTTCCCGCCTAAAGAAATGATGATGATTGTTGGGGTTTAGTGGCGCAAGGGCCAGGTATGGCCAAAGAGCGCCATGACAGTATTAGTTCGCAGTGAAGTGATGAATTGAGAGAAGTAGATGTGACGTGACTGTAAAGGGGCCTAAAATAATCGCTGTAAAGTGCATAAAATCTACATGGAATAAGATAATGGCAATGACTAGTGACGTGTACTATGAAGGTAAAAGATGCATTGCTTAACAATGACATGATATACCAGATATGTCAGATATAAAAATCGTCAAAAAACACTACTGCCTAAACAGAGCCCTTGAAAGACAAGGGGCTGGAGGCATGTGCTTATACAAAACTATCACAGCGGCATCCTCTGAAGAGAGGATGCGCTACGAATTTGTTGGGCTTATAACATGCAGGACAACTTCGTTTAAAAAACCGAGGACAGCTTTGGTGTTAAACACCGGTTCTTCACCAATAAACATGATAGGATGAAGAGGGATATTATAGTGGTATGCTACAGGGAAATGTTTCCTTCTCTCTACTTCGGCTTCCCGACACTCCAGGAGGATATGGAGGACGGTCACCCTCTCACCACATCTACCACAGTTCATCACCTGTCAACAAAAAACTGTGGGTTCTATACGTGTGTCCTATTCTCAGCCGACTGAATAAGACGTCAGTTCGCCGTGCTTTCGTTACGGGGGGCCAGAAACCTAACTGTGGTTTAATCAAGTGAAGCTTATTACTTGTTTCAGCATCCCACAAGCGTTGCCAGTGGCTTCGCAGTTTCTTTCGCAAGAAAGGTTTCAGATCTGTTACAGGGACAGTAGCTGTAGGGTTAATAGCGTGTGATGTTATTGACGTAGCCATTCGTTCAGCTAGCACATTACCCTCAATGCTTCTATGGCCAGGCACCCAGCATATAATGACATGCTGGTTACATAAATACGCTTGACAGAGGACGGAATAGAGCTCAGTAAGTACAGGATTTTTGTGTTTACCGAGTGACATCAATGCTTTTACGACGCTTAGGGAGTCCATAAATATAATTGCCTTTTGAAGTTTTGATTTCCTTATATGCTTCACAGCCGACAGCAGTGCATGGGCCTCCGCCGTAAAAATACTCGTTTCCGGGCGGAGTACACCGGATTCCGAGAAGGATGGGCCAACGGCTGCATAAGACACCCCGGCATGTGACTTGGAAGCGTCAGTGTAAAGCTCTGTACACGAGTACTTGTATTGAAGCTCTAAGAAATGCATTTTAATTTGTGCCTCTGGCGCGTGTTTAGTTACCTCTACAAACGATGTATCGAAATCTATGAGTTGCCACTGCCACGGCGGTAACAGTTTCACTGGAGCCATAGGACGATGATCAAGCAGCGGAACACCCATTTCCTCACTGAGGTTCCTCACACGCAAGGAGAATGGCTTTCTCGCTGCAGGTCGATTATGGAAGAGTGTGGCAGCGGTAACATCATTTATGGTTGAATAATAAGGATGTTCATTGTTCGCTTGTACTTTCAGAAAATATGTGAAACTGCTATATGAACGCTGCAGATGGAGTGACCACTGGTTAGACTCTACATAGAGGCTTTGGATCGGACTTGTTCGGAAAGCACCGGTCGCGATGCGGATACCCAGATGGTGAACGGGGTCTAGTATATTTAATGCACTTGGCGTTGCAGAATTATAAATTATAGACCCGTAATCAAGCCGTGAGAGGACAAGACTGCTATACAAGTTAAGCAAACACTTTCGATCACTGCCCCATGTTGTGCGGGACAGAAGTTTTAGAACGTTCATTGTCTTCAGGCATTTTGCCCTCAGATACTTAATATGAGGAATAAATGTAAGCTTGGAATCTAAAATGATTGCTAGAAATTTATGCTCGCTGCTCACAGAGAGCGCATCTCCTTTGATTTGTATACTTGGGACAGGCGTTACGCCTCTCTTGTTTTTAAAGAGTATGCAAGTGCTTTTCTGAGCGTTAACTTTAAAACCATTCTCCTCTGCCCATTTGGACAATCTGTTCATTCCCAGCTGCACCTGTCGTTCGCAGATGGCAATATTACATGACTTAAAGGCTATCTGCACATCGTCGACATAAACCGAATAAAACATTGTGCGTGGGATGACTGTACGCAGGGAATTCATTTTTACAATAAATAGTGTGCAGCTAAGCACACCGCCCTGCGGCACACCAGTTTCTTGTGTGAATGGCCTAGATAAAGCTCTACCCACCCTTACGCGAAATGTGCGGTTAGTGAGGTAAATTTCGATTTGTTAAGCATATTGCCACGAACACCCATCGCCGAAAGATCTCGGAGAATTCCGAAGCGCCATGTGGTGTCGTAGGCTTTCTCTAGGTCTAGAAATACAGACAGGCAGAACTGCTTATGTATGAAAGCATCTCTAATATATGCCTCAATGCGGACAAGGTGGTCTGTTGTAGACATACCTTCTCAAAAACCACACTGGAAGGTGTCCAGAATTTTGTTATTTTCTAGGAAGCATATTAGGCGCCGGTTTATGACTTTTTCATACAGCTTGCACAGGCAGCTTGTTAGAGCTATTGGCCTGTAGGTGCTGGCCAAGGACGGGTCTTTGCCTTGTTTAAGTATGGGGATGACTATGGCTTCTTTCCATGAAGACGGAATACAGCCAGCCGCCCACATGGCATTAAAAAGAGACAAGAGTGTTTTCAGTGTTTCGGGGTGTAAGTACCTAATCATTTCGTACATGATACGATCCCCACCTGGCGCTGAGTTGTTGCAACAAGCGACAGATGCTTTAAGCTCAGCTAAAGTAAATGGGGAATTGTAGGCCTCACTCGATGAGCCTTTGCGATTTAGGGGTCGCCGCTCTTCGCGTTCTTTGATTCTCAGGAATGCTTCGGTATAATGCCATGCACTTGACACATACTCAAAATTTTCGCCTAGACAATCCGCCTGATCTTCCAGGCTATCACCTTGTGTACTTACTAAGGGTAGGGGATGCGACTCCCGACCTGTTAGTTTAGTTACCCGATTCCAGACTTTTCTTACATCGGTGTACGAATTTATACTGGTGATGTACCTATCCCAACTTTCCCTCTTTGCCCGTCGACGTGTTCTCCTACCTTGTGATTTGATCTGTTTGAAATTAATGAGGTTTTCAGCAGTTGGAGAATTGCGAAGCAATCTCCAAGCTTTGTTTTGATTTTTGCGCGCTTCGTTCGCGCGCTTCGTTTGCGCGCTTCGTTCGCGCGTCGTTCCACCATGGGATGCGACGCTTATTAGCTAATCCGCTAGTTTGCTTAATACATTTAGCTGCAGCGCTAATAATGAAACCTGTTAGGTATGCAACAGCGTCTTCTACATTAAAAACAGCAATTTCATCTCCGCCTAAATACGTATGCTCTCGAAACATTTCCCAGTTGGCCGAGTCCATGTTCCATCGAGGAAAATGTGGCAAGCATGTATCTTGTTTTGTTAAGTTTAGCATAACTGGGAAATGGTCGCTCCCAAAGGGGTTCCTGAGAACAGACCACTCCAGATACGGAATTAGAGTACTCGATACTATACTTAAATCAATGGCTGAGTATGTGTTATGTGTAACGCTGTAATAAGTTGGCTCTTTCTTGTTAAGTATAGATGCACCTGAAGAAAACAGAAAATTTTCTATAAGGCGTCCTCGCGCATCTAAACGAGAGTCGCCCCATAAGGGGGTATGAGCGTTCACATCACCAACAACTATGTATGGCGGAGGAAGTTCATCAATGAAGCTTTGAAACTGTGTCTTGGAAAGTTGATACCAAGGAGGGACGTAAATAGAACTAATTGTGACTAGCTTACCGAACAGTATTGCTCGGACAGAAACTGCCTCAAGGGAAGTTCGGAGGTTCAATTGCCGACAGGCAACACCTTTATCTACTATTATAGCGACACCGCCCGACGAGGCGGTAGCGTCGTCGCGGTCCTTGCGAAAAATGGCATAGTGCCTTAAAACGTTGGTGTTGTCTGCTTTGAGATGCGTCTCCTGGACACACAGCACCCTCGGACTATATTTAAGAATGAGCTCTTTGACATCATCAAGGTTACAAAGGAGACCCCTAACGTTCCATTGTAATATTTGCGTGTTCATAATGAAAGAGGAGTTCGTGCTGTGTGTTCAGGGAATGCAAATCAGTTCACAGAGCCTTTGACGGGCCCTGTGAAGCGGGATTTTTCCTTTCTGGAGCGATCGCGAGAATCTCGCCGCTCACTACGCGCTGATGGCACCGTCTGGTTGGTTGTTGTGTCCATTGCCTCTTGCAGGGCGCTGGACACGCGCTCTTGCAAGCGAGGTGTTGGACGTGGAGGCCTCGTCTCAAGAGACGAGACCCTTGAGGCCACCAGCCCGGAGGTCGATGGCCCCTTCTTCTGGGATGGCGGCGCAGCGCTAGCTGCAGCCGCCGAGGGTGCGGATGGCGTCACCGCCTGCTCACTGTGTGCGGGCCGGGCAGCCGCCAGAGGCCGTTGTGGCGCTGCCCCCTGACGCGCCACGTCGGCAAAGCTATTTTTCGGCAGGTAGGAAACCCGCCTTCGTGCTTGTCAGAATGACATGTTCTCTTTGACTTTGATCGTTACGATCTCCTTCTCCTTCTTCCAATATGGACAGGACCGCGAGTACGCGGCGTGCTCCCCATCACAATTTACACAGTGTGGCGCGTTCTCACAAGATTCAGACGGATGTTCATCAGCACATTTGGCACAGGTTATTCGGCCTCGGCAGTTCTGAGAACTGTGGCCAAACCTCTGGCATTTGAAGCAGCGGAGGGCATTCGGGATATAGGGCCTGACTCGGATCTTTACATAGCCTGTCTCGATAATCTTGGGAAGCACACTTGAGCCGAATGTTAGGATTAGATGCTTGGTTTGAATCTCTTTACCATCACGCCTCATCTTAATTCTTTTCACATTGATGGCATTCTGGTCACTCCATCCCTCCAAAAGTTCAGTCTCAGTAAGCTCCATTAGATCATCATCGGAGATGACACCACGAATGGTGTTCATAGAACGGTGGGGGGTGACACTCACAGGAATGGCCCCGAAAGACACAAGTTTAGGTAGCTTTTCATATTGCATTTTATCACGAAGTTCAAGAAGTAGATCGCCGCTTGCCAACTTGGAGACTTTGTAACCTGGGCCAAAAGTTTCAATCAGTGATTTCGCAACCAGGAAAGGTGAGATGATTCTTGCTGACTTTTCAGTTTTCTCAGAGTGTATCACGTGAAATCGTGGAAACTTATCTACTTGGTGGCCAAAAAACTTGAAAACTTCTTGGGTGCGCCCTCGTTTATGAGGGCGATCAAGGAGTCGGGGAAATGACGAAAAAGCCATAAAGGTAACACTGATTTCGGTAGCTATGCCAGCCACCCACCACCGAGCCCAACAAGGGGACGCTACGAGACCCGAAGGAGACGCAGACGCCAGCTGTACATAGCCACTATAACCTAATATAATAGACCCAAGGTTGGATAAATTACACCAGGTTAACCCTTGCTGCCTGGAAAATTGGAAGTAAAAGGAAGTGAAAAGAACACAGGAGAGATGCAAAGAGAGACAGAAAGACGAAGGTTGGAGAGAGAGAGAGAGAGACAGGAAAAGGCAACTACCGATTTCCCCCGGGTGGGTCAGTCCGGGGGTGCCGTCTACGTGAAGCCGAGGCCAAAGAGGTGTGTTGCCTCCGCCGGGGGGCCATAAAGGTCCAAACTCCCGGCTTCGACTCAACCTCCAGGATCCCCTTTTCCCCGGACACGGCTAAGCCGCGCACGGTTAGACGCGGGATGGTCCAACCCCCATGTGCTCGGGTCCGTGGTGTCGCAACACACCAAACGCCTGCTGACGCAGACGCCCCTGCGGGGCCCGCCTAAAGAAAGTTATGACGCCTTACGATGGTCCCACGCTGGTTGGAGCCGAAGGGAACACTGTTCGACCTTCTGCCGTCTGTACTGCGCGTGTACTTATCGATGATATGATCTATCATATACAGTTTGCTGTGCTATACCCGTGCTCTCACCAGCTGATTTTAGGATGGGATTTTCTATCTTCTGCTTCTGCTGCTATTTGTTGTGGGTAGCGTGTGGCACACTTTATCGATACTGAACACTTGCTTGACGAAGAAACCCACAAGCCATTTCACCTGACCGCCGCGTAAGATACGGAACTACTCCCGGGACGAAACCAAGTTGTGGCCCTCCTATCCAACGACATTGACCATGATAACATCTTGGTGTTCCCGCTTTCCCGTTGCCTTACTAAATGCATAGAATTTAAATCAGGAGTTGTTCGATTCCACCATGAATCTGCACTGCTCAGTGCCACGAACCAAACACCACAAAAAATCCTACTTCCGCAAGGCACGACCGTTGCATGCGTTACCGATACGGAGCATGTATGCGTCTTGCCACTTACACCACTCTCTTCTGGTGACCCATCTCCTGGTGATTCTTCTTCGGCCGCCGCCCTTACAGCAGCCGTTAGCACTGACTTGAAACCCGCGCACACACAACAGCTGCTGGCTTTGTTGAAAAAAAAAAAACACCGCATATCCACGGGGTGAATGATGATGAGTGGGCGAAGCTCGGGAGGGAATCATCGGTAAACCGTGAATCTTCCGTGTAATTCGCCCAGTATCGCCGCACTAAATCGAACGATTGACTTCCACCAATGACAAGCGCCATATGTGACGTCATTCCTATTTTATAACAGCGCCCTTCATTATAATTGCACCATCTCCCGCTTAAGGGGACGCTAGCACAAACGCGTTAGAAACGTGCAGTACTCTCTAGTAAGGGGGAGAGGCCACAGCGTCTTACGCAGCCGTTGACACATGCCGGAATGTGCACCGCGTTTGCCGACGCCATCACATGACTGCTGAGAGAGTATAACCCCCGTATTCATAAACGCTCATTGACTTGAACTTGACTGGCCACCGCCTTCAACGCGTTTCGAACGCGCTGCCCAAGGCGGTGGCAAGTCAAGTTCAAGTCGAGGAGCGTTTATGTATACGGGGGTAAGGCGGAGAGGCCACAGCGTCTTACACCAGCTTCTTACATGGGCCGTAACGCGCTAGCACAAACGCGTTAGAAACGCGCAGTCTTTCGTTAATGTTGGGTATTTATTGTCATCGTGCTGCGTGTGTCCATGTGCGATATTGTGTAGCGCCAAGTGACCTGCTTTCTACGGGTGTATGTATTGTTGCAAAGAAGGTAATAAAGAAAAAAAAAGCTTCGTGGCGTAGTGGCTAGCGCCGCGCGTTCGGAAGCGAGGGGTTCCTGGTTCGATTCCGCGCTACGGACACAACTTTCGGAAATTTTTAGCGGCGAAGCTCCTTAGGGTGTGGGTCTGTCCCTCCTCTGTAGTAGTAGTCGTCATCGTAGTAGTAGGTAGCCACGTCTACTTTTATGGGAAAAAAATTCCGAAGGTTGTGTCCGTAGCGCGGAATCGAACCAGGGACCCCTCGCTTCCGAACGCGCGGCGCTAACCACTACGCCACGAAGCGCACATGGACACACGCACCACGATGACAATAAATACCCAACATTAACGAAAGACTGCGCGTTTCTAACGCGTTTGTGCTAGCGCGTTACGGCTAGTGTAAGAAGCTGGTGTAAGACGCTGTGGCCTCTCCGCCTTACCCCCGTATTCATAAACGCTCCTCGACTTGAACTTGACTTGCCACCGCCTTGGGCAGCGCGTTCGAAACGCGTTGAAGGCGGTGGCCAGTCAAGTTCAAGTCGAGGAGCGTTTATGAATACGGGGGTTATACTCTCTTAGCAGTCATGTGATGGCGTCGGCAAACGCGGTGCACATTCCGGCGTGTATCAACGGCTGCGTAAGACGCTGTGGCCTCTCCCCCTTACTAGAGAGTACTGCACGTTTCTAACGCGTTTGTGCTAGCGTCCCCTTAAGCGGGAGATGGTGCAATTATAATGAAGGGCGCTGTTATAAAATAGGAATGACATCACATATGGCGCTTGTCATTGGTGGAAGTCAATCGTTCGATTTAGTGCGGCGAGACTGGGCGAATTACACGGAAGATTCACGGTTTACCGATGATTCCCTCCCGAGCTTCGCCCACTCATCATCATTCACCCCGTGGATATGCGGTGTTTTTTTTTCATAGAAGTAGACGTGGCTACCTACTACTACGACGAAGACTACTACTACTACTACTTCATACTACAGAGGAGGGACAGACCCACACCCTAAGGAGCTTCGCCCTTAAAACATGCTAATTCTTTCGACGTCTATTCGTCGACCTTAGGACAAATAACTGTTGCAGAGCATCGCATTCTCACTGACGACACATCTATCGTGCTGCGTCGCCCATACCGTGTGTCTCTAGCCGAGCGGAAAATCATCGAAGACAACGTCACCGACATGCTGGAACCCAAGGTAATTCGCGCCTCGGCTAGTTCTTGGTTGTGTCTTGTTGTTGTGGTCCGCAAAACAGATGGCTCCGTGCACTTTTGTGTCGATTACCGGGCGCTCAATAAGATAACTCGAAAATACGTCTAACCTATGCCGTGAATTGACGACGCCCTTGATTGCCTCTAAAGTGCGGAATACTTTTCCAGCCTGGATCTGTGTTCTGCCATTTGGCAAATCCTCACGCAAGAAGACGATAAAGAAAAAAAACACCGCATATCCACGGGGTGAATGATGATGAGTCGGCGAAGCTCCGGAGGGAATCATCAGTAAACCGTGAATCTTCCGTGTAATTCGCCCAGTCTCGCCGCACTAAATCGAACGATTCACTTCCACCAATGACACGCGCCATATGTGACGTCTTTCCTATTTTATAACAGCGCCCTTCATTATAATTGCACCATCTCCCGCTTAAGGGGACGCTAGCACAAACGCGTTAGAAACGTGCACTACTCTCTAGTAAGGGGGAGAGGCCACAGCGTCTTACGCAGCCGTTTACACATGCCGGAACGTGCACCGCGTTTGCCGACGCCATCAGTGGGCCTCTTCGATTATCCGTTCCTGACAGTCCCGGACTGCCCGAGACAGTGCTTTCAGCCAATGAGCGTTGCGTATGCAGTTTTTCGGACAGTCCGGGACTGTCAGAGACGGATAATCGAAGAGGCCCAGTGTTTATGAATACGGGGGTAAGGCGGAGAGGCCACAGCGTCTTACACCAGCTTCTTACACGGGCCGTAACGCGCTAGCACAAACGCGTTAGAAACGCACAGTCTTTCGTTAACGTTGGGTATTTATTGTCATCGTGGTGCGTGTGTCCATGTGCACTCCGTGGCGTAGTGGTTAGCGCCGCGCGTTCGGGGTCCCTGGTTCGATTCCGTGCTACAGACACAACTTAAGGAATTTTTTTTTCGTAAAAGTAGTCGTGGCTACCTTCTACGACGACGACGACTTCTACTACGACGACGACTACTACTACTACTACTACTACTACTACATACTACAGAGGAGGGACAGACCCACACCCAAAGGAGCTTCGCCCCTAAAACAGCGTTCGTAACCCCCGATGGACTGTATGAGTTCAACGTGGGAGCAGGAGATGGGAAGAATGTCCGGATGGTGGAGGGTGTATATCAAATCCAGGAAGCAGCCACGTTTAGAACACTTTTGCTTTGCTCTAGCGTGGGTAACACGTTTCTGGTATGTTTGATTTAGAGCACAGGGCTCACCCGTAACCATTTATTAAACTTGTGTTATTTGTTTTTATGTCACCTCGTTTTCCCTGCCAGACCCTCTCCGATGATCAACGTGGTTCAAGCAGACGCTGTTGAAGCTTCACCAAAGTCCGGCCCGTAGCACCCCTCATCATTCCTTATAATCTCACTGGGTGCATATATGTCTGTGTTGCGCGACTAGAAGCGCATGAGCACTCAAAGATCTGTGGCGTTTCGTTCAGTGAAGGAACGCCCCACAAGCAGGAAGACACCTGCTTCTTCTCTTTCTTCTTTTTTTAAAGAAATGTTTGTCCTCTTTCTCTCCTTCCCAATGGAAGGCGTCAGAGAACTTCTTTTTGGGCAAGTTTGTCTCTATTCATTCTATTTAGGGCGCCAGATAACACACAGCGCACAAGAGAAGGCGACGGGACAGAGCGCCGCCCACAACTACTTTATTTTTACGGAAAACACGCACATATCAGTAAAGCTTTAACAGCGGAGCTGTTTAAGCCGGAGGTTGGCCCGTATAGCGTAGACCAGAAATGACATTACCGCGCGTTGCCTAGCAACCACTTGGCATAGCTGCGGCACCTCGCTTCGCCGCTGCTCCGCACCGAGCTGCTATGACCGCGCACCTGATCTTTCTAGCCATGACGTCACTTCGCATCGCCTAGCAACCACATGTGCCTCGCTTCGCCTAGACATGTCGACGCTTCGCCAGGCCGTGTCTTGAAGCCCGTCGTGCGGCCAAGCGAGAATCTGCGCGTCGGCGGCGAGCCAATCCGGAATACCGTGCCGAAGCTGCAACCGAGAAGAGGAGGCGTCGAGTAGAAGATGCCGAGTTTCAAGAACGAGAGCGCGAGAGTGTGCATTTGAGTATCCAGCGTCATCGGGATTGTGACCCTGGCTGTATATAGCTTGGTCGATCACAAGCTCTCCTCTGTTTGCTCCAGCGTTGCACCACTAGTGCAAGTGCAAATTTTTTTCCCATCCACAATAAAGTTTTTCCATACATTCATGCATGTATGTACATATTATTACAGTCAATGTAGCCGCATTAGTAGAAGAGGAAGGAGTGTGAGCGGAGAAGACGAGAAAGAGAACGTTTTTGCTCGTCCGAGGCTCGCCCTGAGGCCTGTTTAATAAACTCCGTTTGCCTCGCGTCGTAACAGTTTTTGGTGAAGGTGCTGGGTACTTGAAGTAACCGCGGAACCGGAGCCATTTATTCTTCGCCGGAGTCGTCGCCTCGCCGGACTACCACCTTCGCGTGTTAACATGGACAACGAAGGAGACGCTCGGGGACCGATACCTGCCGCTCCGGGATCAATGCCTGCTGGTACGTGGCGCTACTACCTAGAACCTCGGGTTTTCGCCGGGAGAGCAGGTGAAGATGTAGAAGAATGGCGCAGGCATTACCAACGGGTGAGCAAGTCTAACGACTGGGACACTACCGACCAACTAAACGTTGTCTTCGCTCTCACTGACACTGCCCTGATGTGGTTTGAGAATAACGAAGAATTATTAACAACGTGGGAACGTTTCGTTCATGACCTAAAGGAATGCTTTGGACCACTCGGAGGCAAAAAAGAAACGCGCAGAGCACACCCAGGCACAGAAAGCACAGCTACCAGGTGAGACTTGCACTGCCTACATCGAAGAGATCTTGAAATTGTGCAAGCAAGCCAACGCAAGAATGTCCGAGGAAGACAAGGTCGGGCATCTGCTCAAGGGCATAGCAGAGGATGTATACAATTTTCTGATCGGCAAGGACAGTCTCGCTTCAGTGTCTGATGTCATGAAGCACTGCCGTGAGTTCGAGACGCTGAAGATGCGCCGAATAACGCCAAAGTTTGGTCGATTGGCCAATGTTACCACTCTGGCCAGCATGGATATGAGCTCTTCATTTGACTTGGCGTCGATCATGCGACAGATCGTCCGCGAAGAGCTGGACCGGCACAACGGGACGACACGTCGCCTGCCTCATGTCTCTGATGCCTCCTTTCGCAAGCCCCGGCGACTTCTCCACCTTTGAATGGATGGCAACCGTCGGTCAACGTCGCGGATTTATCAGAGTACCGACACGCACCGGCATCGAGAGGCCACTACTCTTCGGATACCCGATTTTCACCTCGCCCTCGTTACGCACGTTCCTCTGGATGCCCCACCACTGGCAATGCTCCGCGTTACGACCCAGTCATTCGTCCTAGGCGTGCAGACGTGTCTGACAGTTTTGACGACTACCGCAGAAGCCGTCCGCTTCCAACATGTTACATCTGTGGCGTTCTAGGCTATACATCCCGTTTTTGTCCTCATCGCCAAAGGTCTCGGTATGATCAACTTGCTGCCCCAGCGCCCAATGCCCAGTGGCCTTCTATCGCCTTCTAGCAGCAACTTTTGGCAAGGAAACTTACGGAACCGCCCACCTGCCTCCGATCGTAGCGTGACGCCACCTCCTGTTCCTCGATTTCACCGGTCTCCTACACCACGGCGTCGTTCAAGATCACCACCGCCGGAAAACTAGAGAGCGCGGCCAATCGAGGTGAGGTCGCTGGAGATTCGCTGATGAAAGATATGCCTCCGCCTGTGTTTATGTTGAAGAACAAAGTGAAAGTCCTCGTTGATGGCGTGTCTACATTGGCGTTAGTGGACACAGGTGCTGTTGTTTCTGTGATGAGTCTCGCTTTCCAAAGGTTATTAGGACGCAAAGTGGTATTTCAATGGAACCAAGTGGCAATACTTTGTGGCGTGAGCGGGGATTCGTTGCGGCCTGTTGGTTTTTGCACTGCACAAGTGTCACTGGGTGGTAGAGTTTTCAGGACTGAATTTACGATCGTCCCCCGTTCCTCACATGATGTTATATTAGGTATTGATTTCTCACAGATGTCGGTGCCACCGTTGATTGCCGAACAGGGGAGATGTTTGTGAGTGGTGACATTTCTTACGAGCTCATTCAGGATGCTCCAGACGAGGATGGCGCATTTCATGCCTGTGACGACACTCTCGTGCCTGCTTTGTCAGCTGTGTGTGTGCCGGTGGGCTGCGCTACTACCACTCATGGGGCCTTCGACGCCACAGTACAGCCGGCGTATTTACCGTGCATGAAGAAGAATATTTTTCTACCACATTGTCTGGTGTCTCTTGCTCAGCGGCGCCCTAAATTATGGGTCGTCAACCCTTCAGGCGAAAACGCAGTGGTAGCTGCTGGCATGAAGCTTGCTTCCTTCAAAGAGCACAGATCGACGCCAGTCGCCGTGCTCGCAGATGCTCCACATATACGAGTTGACGTCTGCTCGGAAGACTCGAAGATTCTGCCGATGATCAGCAAGTAGATCAGCATGGACGAGCGCCGTACATTAGTGAACGTCCAGACTAAACACTTAAGCATCTTTGACTTCGCCCAGGGGTATAACGTGCCGTCCATTCCTGCGTCACGAACCAAGCAGAGAATTAACACGGGGTCGACGCAGCCTGTTCGACAGAAACAATATCGAGTGTCCCCGTCAGTGCGCCAGGTTATCGACGAACAGCTTCACGAAATGCTACAGAAAGGAGTAATTCAGAAATCATCTAGTCTGTGGGCTGCTGCAGTTATACTTGTGAAAAAGAAAGACGATACTTGGAGATTTTGTGTGGACTACCGCCGTCTCAATTCCATTACCAAGAAAGACGCTTATCCTCTTCCAAGGATTGCTGACGCATTTTATTTCCTTCATTCAGCATCCTACTTTTATTCTATAGATTTTCGATCGGTGTACTGGCAAATCCCAATGCACCCGGCGGATAAAAAAAACGGCCTTTATAACCCCGGATGGCCTTTTTGAGTTCAACGTCATGCCGTTTGGGCTTTGCAACGCACCCGCGACTTTCTAAAGATTTATGAACACCATTCTTCGAGGCCTCAAATGGCATATTTGCATGTGTTACCTAGTCGACGTTGTCATCTTTGGAAGCACTTTTGAAGAGCACAACAGGCGCCTGGAAGTCGTCTTAGACTGCATCGAACACACCGGCCTAGTACTCAATTCTAAGAAATGTCACTTCGGTGAGTGGCAGACATTGGTGCATGGCCATCTTGTACACAAGGATGGTATCAGGCCTGATCCACAAAAGACAGCAGCTGTTGAAGCGTTTAGGCCTCCTCAGTCTGTTAAAGAGCTTCGTAGTTTCCTAGGCCTCTGCTCTTATTTCCGCCGATTTATACCTGCTTTTGCCGATGTCGCCTATCCCCTGACTTGTCTTCTGCATAAGGACGCCGTTTTTGAGTGGACTCACGAGTGCGACGCTTATTTTGGTCAACTGAAGTTCTTACTCACGACGGGTCCCATCCTTGGGCATATCGACCCAGCCGCACCGGCAGAGATCCACACCGATGCGAATGGTGTGGGGGTCGGTGGATTCCTCGTTCAGCGATGCGGCCGGAACGAACACCTCATTGCTTATACGAGTTGTACGTTAAGTAAGCCTGAACACAATTACACCGTTACGGAGCAAGAATACCTAGCGGTCATTTTTGCTGTGCAACGTTTTCGCTCGTACGTGTATGGACGCCCATTCACAATCGTCAAAGATCATCATTCGTTGTGCTGGCTTGTCATTATTTGTGATCCCTCTGGTCGACTCGCGCGCTGGGCTCTACGCCTCCAGGAGTACAACTTCACAGTTTCATATAAGAGTGGTCGCCGACACGCTGATGCTGACTGCCTTTCGCGAATGCCGCTAAACACCACTCTTTGTGATGCCGATAACTTTGATCATTTGATTGCTTCTTTGGCACCTGCATTTCCTGATAAGAGACCTTCGAGAAGAAGCAGCGACAAGACTTCAGCTTATAGCCGCTTTTCAACGCTGCGCATGACTCCACAACAAGCCGAGGATATTGTGTTCGTGATGGCCTCCTCTACAAGAAGAATTTCGCAACCACTGGTGCCCGCTTCCTTGTTGTAGTACCGGAGAAGCTACGCTTCACTATTCTGCAGGTTATGCACGACGATCCTACCTCCGGACACCTCGGAGCAGCGCGTACATTTCCTAGTGCCCAAGAACGGTTTTACTGGCCCCGAATGCGTCAGTCGACTGAAATGTATGTAGCCATTTACGCTCAGTGTCAAGCCCACAAACCACCTAACTACGACGCCAGCCGGCCTCCTACAACCACTGACGTCTCCAAGCTCTCCTTTCGAATAAGCTGTAATTGATCTGATGGGTCCCTTTTCCCGCTCATCGAAAGGGAACCGTTGGATCATCGTATGTGCCGACCATCTGACCCGGTACTGTGAGACGACTGCTTTGCCATCTTCCACCGCCAGCCAAGTTTCCTTTTTTCTGCTGCATTCGATCATTCTCCGTCACGGCCCTCCTCGAGTAATCATCAGTGACCGCGGCCGCCAATGTACTTCAGATGTCGTGGAAGAGTTTCTTCGATTTGCGCTTCCAGCTTTCTCCACTCGACACCGTATCACCCGCAAACAAATGGGCCTGACCGAGCGTACCAACCGCACACTGGTGAACATGTTGTCCATGTACGTGGCATCGGACCATAAAATCTGGGATGACATTTTTCCCTTCATTACATACGCTTTTAACGCAGCAAAGCACGAGACTACTTGCTACAGCCCGTTTTCCTGCTCTAAGCTCGTCCGCCGCATCACACACTGAACACCTTATTTCCTTTCTCCACCCACGACGATCTCACCATCGCCGAGATTCTGTGTCTCGCTGAAGAAGCTCGACGCTTGGCCCGCATACGTGCTCTGGCTTCGCAAGACCAGTCAAAAGCACGGTACGAGAGGCACCATCAGGATGTCACCTATTCTCTAGGGGATCTAGTCTGGCTATGGTGTCCGGTGCGCAAACGTGGCCTGTGTCAGAAACTTCTCGCCAACTATACCGGTCCGTACGTTATTGTTGACCAGCTCAGTGAAGGGAATTATCGACTGGCGCGTCTCACCGCAACTGGACGGCGCTCCACCAAGACTGAGGTTGTGCATGTCGCTCGTCTCACGCCCTTCACACCGAGAACTTAGCTGACTTGCCCGACGGGCTTCGTCTAGGAGGGGAGCAATATTACTTTCAATGTAGCCGCATTAGTGGAAGAGAAAGGAGTGTGAGCGGAGAACACGAGAAAGAGAACGTTTTTTGCTCGTCCGAGGCTCGCCCTGAGGCCTGATTTCTAATCTCCGTTTGCCTCGCGTCGTAACAATATATACTCTCAGTCAGTGCCAGCGAAGCAAAGACATTGAGTAAGTGCGGTTTTGTTAAGGAACGTTCAACAAACGTTTCTCCTTCTGCCTTACACAATGATATGAACGTTTCACTAACACACAAGCTACCTTCTTACTGATATAAAACGCTTCCATCATTCCTTGGCTTTCGTGTCTTTACTTCTGGCCAGAGTTCATGTGTCGCAAAAGCATGGCCCACAAGAGCGCGAGGATCAGTTTCTAATATGCTTAGGTAAATTTGGCCCCCCTTTATTGTCCTGCACCTTCGTTAGTGTTCCCGGCTCCAATCATTTACACAGCGCCCAGTTTGTCCTATAGGAACGACTGTAGAAGGGCGGAATATTATAGACTACCCCTACGGCACCTATCATGAACTGTCGCCCAGTATGGTTCCGCATGTTTGTTATTTGGCGCCTTAAAATAGTTATAATCAACGGAATGCGCATCCCGCGTTCAGCGGAACGTGCACGGGGATGTGGTGGGTTTGGCATCATTTTTTTCGTAGGATCGGAATTTTCCTGATGTCGACAATGCTCCAAGTTGGCTCTACATGTGATCCTATCGAGACTGTTATTCCACCATCACCACGAAACTGTTTTCCTTTGACATTTGTTTCTTCCGCTGGTACCACACATTCAGATGGTT
Organism: Dermacentor silvarum; assembly: GCF_013339745.2. Taxonomy (NCBI): domain Eukaryota; kingdom Metazoa; phylum Arthropoda; class Arachnida; order Ixodida; family Ixodidae; genus Dermacentor; species Dermacentor silvarum. Next base: position 132,677,182 of record NC_051161.1, on the reverse strand, counting down.
TAGATACGTTCACCTTCTGCAAGCGTGGGTGTATAGCCCAGTGCCTAGAGTTTCATGCAATAATTCCTAGAGGGAAGACTGATGCTGGTGTCTCCAAGAGCGGCAAATGTCATCCAGCACGGGAATGAAGAATAGGAACGTGGATTTGCCTAAACTTCGTAAACTCGTCATTTTCAACAAAGTACTATGTAAGAAAGAATTAAATAAACACAATTCAAGTGGTCCGACGTCAGCATTCGAACACAGGACCTGTAACACAGAAGCGCGATATTGAAAGCATTACGTCACGGACGCATGCATTGACAAGAATCGTAGAACTCCCTTATGAATTTCTCCACGGCAAGCCAGCGCGTTTCGAAACAGCTTAGCGCGTTTCGGTTTGGCCACCTCGACCGGCTTAACCGCTGAAATTAGTAGCATTTGAGTGTGCGCGCAAAGTATTGTGCACTTAAGAAAGTATGAATGGTTCAGAAATGTAGGAAAATGACAGCAGGTAAATTGCATTAAACAAAGCCACAATGTCGTCTGGATCCAGAAGCACGAAGATCTGATCAGACAAATGCATGTACTATCCATCTTTCTCACTGTAGCTGAACGATTGCAGCACCAGGTTCCCTCTAGTGATTATTGTAGGAAACTCTCTGGCCCAGTGGGTAACACACTCGGCTTCTCAGCCTGTGGTCATAGGTCTAAACTCACCACGGAGCCCTTATCTCCTATCACGAAATTTGCTCCACTATAAGTTATCGAGAAAGGAAACTCCCTCACCTC